>NW_027935920.1:0-221 GCF_054177405.1 Leptonychotes weddellii | reverse complement strand
CCCTGATAGGCAGCTTTCTTAATCTTATATCAGAGTTTTAAAGTTGAGCTCATACTCTACATGCCATCTTTCTTGACCAGATTGGGCTTTATTCTTGCGAGAGACCTTAATTCTACATGGTTTTTGTATTTGGGGGATTAAATCTTTTGAACATTTTTTGCCAGAACCATTTACAAAGCAATATCAGTGCACTTTGGCTCAATTTTAGTCTCCACCCTTTG
>NW_027935919.1:0-221 GCF_054177405.1 Leptonychotes weddellii | reverse complement strand
GCTCAGGTAATTAAAACATAAGATATTATTTAAATTTCTTTGACTACATCATGTCATTTAACATTTCCAAGCCATTGTACTTGGTGTGTTCATTGCCCAGAATATTCAATTCCTTCTCCAGAGTTTGCTACCTGGTTAATTCTTAGGCCTCCTTCAAGAAGACTCATGTTCCAACTCTTTTTTGAAACCTATCCCAACCTTCCCTCCCCTCTTCTCACTAA
>NW_027935918.1:0-221 GCF_054177405.1 Leptonychotes weddellii | reverse complement strand
TACCAAGAATTTCAAGGGGCGCGTGGATGGCTCAGTCAGTTAAGCGGCTGACTCTTGGTTTCGGCCCAGGTCATGATCTCAGGGTCATGACACTGAGCCCCTCATGGGGCTCTGCACTCAGCACGGAGTCTGCTTAAGATTCTCTCTCCCTCCCCTTCTGCTTCTCCCCTCACTCACTCTCTCTCTCAAATAAATAAATTAATTAATTAATTAAAATTTCA
>NW_027935917.1:0-221 GCF_054177405.1 Leptonychotes weddellii | reverse complement strand
TAACATAACATAATAAAATTAAAAAAAAAAAAGTAAACAAAAATAATACCATAAAAAAACAAAACAAAACTAACTCTTCAATATTGTAGGTTGTCATGAATTTTCCTACAGTAGTGTAGGAAGCTTTGTCATTTAGCATATTCTATTACAGAAAATATCCCCAAAGCCAAAATAACTTGGAGGAAGACTTTAAGATATCTAATTGAGTTCTGGTCTGGGTT
>NW_027935916.1:0-221 GCF_054177405.1 Leptonychotes weddellii | reverse complement strand
CCTGATAGAGCTTAAACTTCCCGAACCTGAAACCTTAGGAACCTTAAACATCCTGAACATCCACTGTCAAGACTAACATCTTTCAGGCCCCAGGGAAATGCTTTTCCACATTTTTCCCCCCTGTATTCCTGAAACAAAAGGCGACCGTATGTAAATGTGGTGAGTTTGTGGATTATACTTCTGTTCTTTGAAGATGGATATGGCTTCAGTGTGTGAGAAAG
>NW_027935915.1:0-221 GCF_054177405.1 Leptonychotes weddellii | reverse complement strand
CCACGTTTCCTTAAAGTCAGCAGGATGAGGGGGAAATTGGGTCAGTCTGTTGTCACGGCAAGATTGTCTTCACATGGACAAATCAATTCCTAAAAATCTTGAGTATTTAGGAAAAGTAATCCCTTATCTTCAGACACAGTTACAGGCTAATTGCATCCAGCGACGACTAGACAGGGTGCAGGGGGAGTTGCACAGACGGGCCCGCTGGGATGGTTATAAAA
>NW_027935914.1:0-221 GCF_054177405.1 Leptonychotes weddellii | reverse complement strand
TATATACTCCCAGTTTATTTTTCATAATAATACTCAAGTACACATGTGCTACATGGCCATCATCACTATGTTTTTAAATAATTATGTGATATTGGGATTCTATTAATGTATCATAGTAATATTAAAATATTGTAACCCATTAAATTCCACTTTAACTTACTTCAACATTTCCTATTATAAATAACACATCCATACTTTTTTTTTTTTTTTTTTTTTTTTTT
>NW_027935913.1:0-221 GCF_054177405.1 Leptonychotes weddellii | reverse complement strand
TTTATTATTTTTTTCTCAATCAAATTTATCTTCACTGCTAATTTTTTTTGCCAATTGAATTATTTCTTTTTTTATTGTTATATTAATTACCATACATTACATCATTAGTTTTTGATGTAGTGTTCCATGATTCATTGTTTGCGTATAACACCCAGTGCTCCATGCAGAACGTGCCCTCTTTAATACCCATCACCAGGCTGGGGGGGGGGGGGGGGGGGGGG
>NW_027935912.1:0-221 GCF_054177405.1 Leptonychotes weddellii | reverse complement strand
GTGGTGGGGGTGATGGAGGTGGTGGTGGGGGTTGGAGTGGTGAGGGAATTCCAGGCAGAGACAATACAAGCAAAGACACGGTGATGGGAAAACCTATTGCTAATGTGAGTGGAGTAAGAAGGGATTTGAGGATATCAAGTTAGAAGTCAGATCATGAAGGCCCTAGAATGCCAGTCTAAGATATCGTGGATAACATATCTAAGAATGCCACCTAAGATATT
>NW_027935911.1:0-221 GCF_054177405.1 Leptonychotes weddellii | reverse complement strand
TATTTAGCTCAAAAATTTAACTTTTTTTTTTTTTTTTTTAAGGAACTCGTAGCTCCCAAGTCATTTCTTTGATAGTGAAAACCATGAGGTCAGAAATTCTAAATGTATTGTTAATCAAACTTGTCGAGAAAATGGAAAACTTTTTTTGTGTAAATTTCTGCAGCTAATTGTAATGCTATGGAAATGATGACTAATTGCCTTTAGGGTTTCTCAGCCTCAGC
>NW_027935910.1:0-1296 GCF_054177405.1 Leptonychotes weddellii | reverse complement strand
ATGCTAGCAGGGTAACAATGTCCCCAGAAAATATACTCTAAACAAATCAGAAAAGACCTGAAGCCGTGGGAAAAGAAAGGGAAAGAGAGAAAAAAGAAAAAGAAAAAGATAAAGATAAAGATAAAAACAAACAAAAACAGAACAAAACAAAACAAAACGAAACAGAATGTGATCAAATATGATCAGGCTGGTATATAGATCAGTGCCACACACTAGATTTTGGGTATATTTTGGTCTGTTAGAAGAAAGTGCCTCCCAAAATTTTAAAGAAAGAAAAACTTATATATGTACAAAAATAAGGGTTGATATGATGAAGGGATGGAATATGACTGTAAAGATGGAAATTATAAAAAATTTTATAAAAGGATTTGATAAGAATGTTGTTTGAAAAAAGAAAGAAGAGGATTTAAAAAAAAAAGGAAAAAAAGGAGAGAATGTGATTAGGCAGGGGAGTAGAAAAAAACCATACACTAGAGATTTAGGGTATATTTTGATCTGTTAGAAGAAACTATCTCAAAATTTTAAAGAGAGAACAACTTATATATATATGCCAAAAATATGGGTAACTACTCTGAAGGGATAGTATATGACTCTAAAAATGAAAAATAAAAATGTTTTTTAAAAAAGGGATTGATAAGATGTTGGTTGATAAAGGGAAAAAGAAAAATTCAAAAGAAAAAAGAAAAAAGAGAGTTAAAAAAATTAACTTTGAAAGACAAAAGAATCATGGTAAAAAAGCCATGAATTCTATATGCAGTATTCCCCTAGCGCTGGAGTTCTGCCGTTCTCATTGATCGGTAAACTTGGTCTTGGCCGGCTGTTCTCGCTGATCTTCTGGGGGAGGGGCCTGTTGCCGTGGTTCCCAAATGTCTTTGCCGGAGGCAGAATTGCCCCGCCCTTGCCCGGTCCGGGCTAAGTAATCTGCTTGGGTTTGCTCTCCGGAGCTTTTGTTCCCTGCAATCTTTCCGTACAGCTTTGGAGGACGAGAGTGAAAGGGCAGCCTCCCAATCTCCACCCTGGAGGAGCCGAGAACTCAGGGCCCTGCTCCTCAGTGAGCCCCCAGAGAAAAGCAGTCAATCAGTCCCGTCTCCCTGGTCTCTGGCCACACTCCGTGCTGCGCATTTCTATCTCTGGCACCTGACCCCATGTGGAGTCTCCAAACCCAGCAGATCCCTGTGGTGCACTCCCGCACCTCTCCTCCCGGGGGAGGAAGGGGAGTCTCCCCGGATCTGCTGCTCGTTGGGTCCCTGCTGGAGGAGCAGTGGCCCGACTGTGCCACGGATCACGGTTTATGAC
>NW_027935909.1:0-221 GCF_054177405.1 Leptonychotes weddellii | reverse complement strand
GGGGAGCGGGAGAGGGAGAAGCAGGCTTCCGTGGAGCAGGGAGCATGATGCGGGGCTCGATCCCAGGGCCCTGGGATCATGACCTGAGCCAAAGGCAGGGGCTTAATGACTGAGCCACCCAGGCGCCCTGGAACTGAATTGTTTTGTCTGCCAGTGGCCTTTGTTCTGTTGCATTGTACTTTGGTCTCCATAAAAGAGCGTATAGAAGAGACCGTGTTCTG
>NW_027935908.1:0-221 GCF_054177405.1 Leptonychotes weddellii | reverse complement strand
AAGGATGTCCAGAAAGACACACAGGAGTCTCCTCTTGCAAGAGACAGACCGCTGACTATCTCACCCAATCCTTCAGCAAATCGGACAAGTGTCAATAAAAAACGTCTAAGGGAGAAAAGTCACCCAAAAGGAAGGATTGGAAGCAACAGGTTGGGTTTATTCTCCACAGACACGGCCACTGTCACCTGACCAGCAACTAAAGAAAGTTCCTGGTCCCACCA
>NW_027935907.1:0-221 GCF_054177405.1 Leptonychotes weddellii | reverse complement strand
TTTTTAATTAATTAATTAATTAATTTAAGAGAGAGACAGAGCGCGAGCTGGGGGAGGGGCACAGGGAGAAGGAGAGAGAGGATGAATCCCAAGTAGGCTTTACAGTTGTGGAGCCTGATGTGGGGCTCGATCTCAGGAACCTGAGATCATGACCTGAGCCGAAACCAAGAATCAGACTCTTAACCAACTGAGCCACCAGACACCCCCGATTTAGTGCATTT
>NW_027935906.1:0-221 GCF_054177405.1 Leptonychotes weddellii | reverse complement strand
AGGGAGCCTGCTTCTCCCTCTCCCTCTACCTGCTGCTCCCCCTGCTTGTACTCTCTCTTTCTAATAAAAAATAAAAAATCTTGGGGCGCCTGGGTGGCTCAGTCGGTTAATCGGCTGCCTTCAGCTCAGGTCATGATCCCAGGGTCCTGGGATCGAGTCCCACATCGGGCTCCCTGCTCGGCGGGGAGCCTGCTTCTCCATCTCCCTCTGCCTGCCTCTCT
>NW_027935905.1:0-221 GCF_054177405.1 Leptonychotes weddellii | reverse complement strand
AAAAAAAAAAAAAAAGAATGCTTTGGTTCATTTGTTTCTGTTTGTATTAAATTTGGGGATTTTTGGGGCGCCTGGGTGGCTCAGTTGTTAGACGTCTAACTTCGGCTCAGGTCGTAGTCCCAGGGTCCTGGGATCCAGCCCCGCATCCGGCTCCCTGCTCCGCAGGAGGCCTGCTTCTCCCTCTTCCACTCCCCCTGCTTGTGTTCCCTCTCTCGCTCTCT
>NW_027935904.1:0-221 GCF_054177405.1 Leptonychotes weddellii | reverse complement strand
TTTGCAGCCACAACTTCTTTTTTTTTTTTTTTTTTTTTAAAGATTTTATTTATTTATCTGAGACAGAGAGAATGAGAGAGACAGAGAGCACATGAGAGGGGGGAGGGTCAGAGGGAGAAGCAGGCTCCTCGCCGAGCAGGGAGCCCGATGCGGGACTCGATCCAGGGACTCCAGGATCATGACCTGAGCCGAAGGCAGTGGCTTAACCAACTGAGCCACCC
>NW_027935903.1:0-221 GCF_054177405.1 Leptonychotes weddellii | reverse complement strand
CTGGCTACATGATTTCTGGACTCAGAGCAAAAACAAAAACGTGGGCCCTTTGTTCAAAAAGCAGGAAAAATGTGCCATTGAAGTTCTAAAATATAAAGCTTTTTTAATTCTTCTGTGGTCTCTCTCTCTCCCCACATGTCATAATGGTTTATAATTTTAATATTTTTTTCTTTTTTTTAATTTAAATTCAATTAGCCAACGGATAGTCTTATGTCCTCTCG
>NW_027935902.1:0-221 GCF_054177405.1 Leptonychotes weddellii | reverse complement strand
AAACCCAAAACTCCAGTTTAAAAAAAAAAAAATACAAAACTGAGATAATATTAAACAGATATTTTATGTCCTTTTCCTCTTAATTATAGTGTTGTTTTTCTTTTTCCTTTTTTTGGGGGGGGGAGGGGCAGAAGTCGAGGGAGAGAGAGAATCCTAAGCAGAATCCTATGCAGGCTCCTCGCCCAGCACAGAGCCTGATCGGGGAGGGGGAGCTCCATCTT
>NW_027935901.1:0-221 GCF_054177405.1 Leptonychotes weddellii | reverse complement strand
TATGTAGAATTACAAGTGATGACAATATACAAACATATTAAAATTTCAGGAATTTCATATAATTTCTAGGACAGTTTTAGCATTCACCCATGTGATATAACCCAAAAAGGTTTATTATCACTTATCTGACAATGCTTTCTTTGTAATTTGACATACCAAATAAATAAGCCTAATTGGTCAAGGAGACTGCATTTAGAACCGAATTTTTTGGAAGTTTGTCA
>NW_027935900.1:0-221 GCF_054177405.1 Leptonychotes weddellii | reverse complement strand
TTTGAAACAATAAACAATCATCATCTCACATGGTTCCAAATGGGTCAGAAATTCAGGAGTGAGTAGTTAACTGGACTGGTTCTGGCTCAGGGTCTCCCACAATGCTGCCATCAGAATGTCAGCTTGGTGGGGCACCTGGCTTGCTCAGTTGGAAGAGCATGGACTCTTGATCTTGGGTTTGTGAGTTTGATCCCCACATCGGGTGTAGAGATTAAATAAAT
>NW_027935899.1:0-1296 GCF_054177405.1 Leptonychotes weddellii | reverse complement strand
ATCTTCAATGGGGAAAAGATGAGAGCCTTTCCCTTAAGATCAGGAACACATCAAGGATGCCCACTCTTGCCACTATTGTTCAACATAGCACTAGAAGTCCTAGCAACAGCAATCAGACAACAAAAAGAAATAAAAGGTATTCAAATTGGCAAAGAAGAAGTCAAACTCTCTCTTTTAGCAGACGACATGATACTTTATGTGGAAAACCCAAAAGACTCCACCCCCAAATTACTAGAACTCATCCAGCAATTCAGTAATGTGGCAGGATACAAAATCAATGCACAGAAATCAGTTACTTTCTTACACACTAACAACGCAACTGTAGAAAGAGAAATTAGAGAAACGACTCCATTTACAATAGCACCCAAAACCATAAGATACCTCGGAATAAACCTAACCAAAGACGTAAAGGATCTATATCCTAGGAACTACTGAACACTTATGAAAGAAACTGAAGAAGACACAAAAAAGATGGAAAAATATTCCATGCTCATGGATCAGAAGAATAAACATTGTAATATTGTCTATGCTACCCAGAGCAATCTATACCTTCAATGCCATCCCGATCACAATTCCAATGACGTTTTTCAAAGTGCTGGAACAAACAATCCTAAAATTTGTATGGATTCAGAAAAGACCCTGAATCACCAAAGAAAGTTGAAAAAGAAAAACAAAGCTGGGGGCATCACGTTGCCCGATTTCAAGCTATATTACAAAGCAGTGATCACCAAGACAGCATGGTACTGGCACAAAAACAGACATAGACCAATGGAACAGAATAGAGAGTCCAGATATAGACCCTCAATTCTATGGTCAAATAAACTTCGACAAAGCAGGAAAAAGTATGCAATGGAGAAAAGACAGTCTCTTCAATAAATGGTGCTGGGGAAATTGAACAGCCACATGCAGAAGAATGAAACTGGACCATTTCCTTACACCACACGCAAAAATAGACTCAAAATGGATGAAATACCTAAATGTGAGACAGGAGTCCCTCAAAATCCTAAAGGAGAACACAGGCAGCAACCTCTTTGACCTCAGCCGCAGCAACTTCTTCCTAGAAACATCACCAAAGGCAAGGGAAGCAAGGGCAGAAATGAACTATTGGGACTTCATCAGGATAAAAAGCTTTTGCACAGCAAAAGAAACAGTCAACAAAACCAAAAGACAACCGACAGAATGGGAGAAGATATTTGCAAGTGACATATCAGATAAAGGGCTAGTATCCAAAATCTATAAAGAACTTATCAAACTCAACACCCAAAGAACAAATGATCCAATCAAAAAATGGGCAGA
>NW_027935898.1:0-221 GCF_054177405.1 Leptonychotes weddellii | reverse complement strand
CAGTTACAAAGATCTCCACGCAGAAAGAGAAACCATTGTTAATTCCACTACCACAGTTAAAAAATAACCACTGTTTATATTTTAGTTTATATCCTTTGAGATTTTTTTTCTGACTCTATAAATATGGCACATGTAGGCATGGATTTGTCCATTTTTCTGCCTCCTCGAGTCCAAATGGTTACAACATGTTTGTACTGTGTGCCTCTCCCCTCTACTGTAGT
>NW_027935897.1:0-221 GCF_054177405.1 Leptonychotes weddellii | reverse complement strand
ATGGGGATTAACATAAGAATAAAAAAAAAAAAAAAAAAAAAAACAAAAACGCATGGGTGTCTAGAGGGCAGTGCCGCGGCAGAGAGACCTAACTCAGGGGGTCGAAAAATGCTTAATTCTTGAAAGAGCTGGGTAGATTCTGTCTACACTGCATTTAGCACTGTGCTTTCTGGTGGTTAGTCAGCTATAGATATTTAGAATACATTTGGCCCTTGAACAAC
>NW_027935896.1:0-221 GCF_054177405.1 Leptonychotes weddellii | reverse complement strand
TATAAGTAATGACCTGGACATCTGTCACCTTTCCTACATAAAAATGTCAACAAAGATACACAATTTATTCCACCACCATTCACCCAACCACGTAAACAACTTACTGGATATGACTGTGTTCATCGTTTGCCTAAAGATTCCCCAAGGAAAATCATGATGAAAGGGATTAATATTTGTAACCCTCTGACTTAATTGTTTTGTTAAGTAAAGTAAAATTAAAT
>NW_027935895.1:0-221 GCF_054177405.1 Leptonychotes weddellii | reverse complement strand
TATTGGCTCTATAGTTTCCTTGCAATATTTCAACCCAACATGAAGAGAAGAGTAGACTTTTATTAAGTAAGAGTTTATGTTGTTCACATTCACTTTTTTTTTTATTCTTATGTTAATCCCCATACATTACATCATTAGTTCTAGATGAAGTGTTCCATGATTCATTGTTTGTGCATAACACCCAGTGCTCCATGCAGAATGTGCCCTCCTCAATACCCACC
>NW_027935894.1:0-221 GCF_054177405.1 Leptonychotes weddellii | reverse complement strand
TGTGTGTGTGTGTGTGCAAAAAGCACATAGTTATAAATATAGCTAATACAACATAGTTCTTCAGGTTGAATAGGTTAATAATAACTATATTCATCTCCAGTTTACACAGAGATTAATAGGGTTATGACTCTTTGGCAACACTTGCCCTTATTTACTTATAATTATTAAATGTGTTTAGGAAAACAAAAATTTTTATAGCTTAAAGGAATATAATTTTAAAG
>NW_027935893.1:0-221 GCF_054177405.1 Leptonychotes weddellii | reverse complement strand
CACAGAGTCTTCAGACAGGCCTGTCTCCCAACACCCCTCCCACACACCTTCTCTCGAAGGTGTTGGAGGGTGGGTTCTCCCAAAGGAAAAGTGTAAACTAAGAAGGGGAAGACGTGGGATCCAGGAAGCAAGAGGTCCCAGCCCCGAGAGCTGAGTAATGGACCCCTGAGCAATGGAGATGGGCCATCCCCTGTGCCCATGGCATAGCCACCGTCCAAATA
>NW_027935892.1:0-221 GCF_054177405.1 Leptonychotes weddellii | reverse complement strand
CAGAAACAGTTCATGGAAGTTTGAGCCCCTATATATTCATGGAAGAATATAAAGTGCCAGTTGAAGCCCCCTCCCTTGTTTATGTCATACACTTGGAAGGCAGGTAGGTGGCCGTTCTGAATGCGGGGTCCCTTCTGTGTCAGTGCCTGTCCATGCAGAACCTCTTCTGGTCGTCACCGTCTGTGGCTGTCATTCGAACTCACTCATAGTCATCATTTTCA
>NW_027935891.1:0-221 GCF_054177405.1 Leptonychotes weddellii | reverse complement strand
TGGGTGGCTCAGTTGGTTAAGTGACTGCCTTCGGCTCAGGTCATGATCCTGGAGTCCCGGGATCGAGTCCCGCATCGGGCTACCTGCTCAGCGGGGAGTCTGCTTCTCCCTCTCCCGCTCCCCCCTCTTGTGCTCTTTCTCTCTCTCACTCTCTCTCTCAAATAAATAAATAAAATCTTTAAAAAAAAAAAAAAGAAAGAAAGGTTCAGACTCACTGGTCT
>NW_027935890.1:0-221 GCF_054177405.1 Leptonychotes weddellii | reverse complement strand
GAGCGGAAACCTGACGCTGGGGACGTGAAGCAGCATCTGCAAGGCCCAAGAGCCCCACCGGCCGGCTCAGGCCTCGCTCCAGCGCACGGGGCTCACCGGGCTGGCCTGCCGCCGGGCCTCCTACAGACGCAGCCACAGAGATAGGAGGAAAACGACACAGAACAGAGGCTGACCGTGCCCAGCACGGTCACACCGTCACCGGAGCGCCAGAGTCTCGGCAC
>NW_027935889.1:0-221 GCF_054177405.1 Leptonychotes weddellii | reverse complement strand
CGATCGGAGGGTTAAAGGCCAAGGGACGTCAAGAGTTCAGTTCCAGGCACAGAAGCCCGAGATGCCGACTAGACGCACAAGTGGACACGCGGGTCTGGAGCGCGGCCAAGTCCAGAGTGCAAGTAGAAAGGTGTGAGTGTTGGCAAAGGGCACAGAGCTGCCCGCAGAGCGAGGGGCGGGGCAGGGCCAGGGAAGTCCTGAACCCTGTCAGCCATTGCAGG
>NW_027935888.1:0-1296 GCF_054177405.1 Leptonychotes weddellii | reverse complement strand
TGGGTGGCTCAGTCGGTTAAGCATCTGCCTTCACCTCAGGTCATGGTCCTGAGGTCAAGCCCCACATTGGTTGGGCTCCCTGCTCAGTTGGGAGTTTGCTCTTGCCTCTCCCTCTGCCTCCCCCCTCCCCCATGCTCTCTCTCATGTTCTCTCTCTCTCTCTCTCTCTCTCTCGTGCTCTCTCTTGCATTTAAAAAAAATTTTTTTTTTCTTTTTTATTATTTTTATTTTACCTATTTTTTTTTTTAAGATTTTGTTTAAGAGAGAGGCGTGCGTGCGCACAAGCAGTGGGGACGGGCAGAGGGAGAAGCAGACTCCCCACTGAGCAGGGAGCCTGACTCGGGACTTGATCCCAGGACCCTAAGATCAAGACCTGAGCCAAAGGCAGACACTTAACCGCCTGAGCCACCTAGATGTCCCCAAAATAAAATCTTTTAAAAATAAAAAATTTTAAAATAGGTATTTTTATTATTTCACGTTCCTTTTCTATACTAAGTCTCAAGAATTCGGCGTGTCCTACACTGAATGACAGGTCTCAGTTTGTCTCGGCTGCACTTCATGTGCTCAAAGCTCCCACACTGGTCTCAGAGCTAAGTCTGTGCTGGTTTCTTTGTACAGCACAGGGACGGATGGCAAAGTCCATTACACCAAACAGGAAGGGAAGACATTCTTTCAAAAAGAAAAAATACCCTTTTCTTTCTGACTACCCAAGGAGTACATACTTGTTAAAGAATGCAGGGCATAGGGAATCAAACAAGCAGTGGTAGGTGATTCTAAGAGGCCTTGCTTTCTTAGATTTGTTTTCAAGCTGAAAGACCCCAAGGACCATCTCATCCCATTATGCATGCATGCATGCCTGTAGGCGTACGCCCAGCTTGGAGCCCAATGCAGGGCTTGAACTCAAAACCCTGAGATCAAGACTTGAGCTGAGATCAAGAGTCTGTCACTTAACAGTTGACTGAGGCACCCAGGCAGCCCTCATCCCACTTTATTTTTTTTATTTTTTATTTTTTGAAGATTTTATTTATTTATTTGACAGAGAGAGACACAGTGAGAGAGGGAACACAAGCAGAGGCAGAGGGAGAGGGAGAAGCAGGCCTCCCGCAGAGCAGGGAGCCCGATGCGGGGCTCGATCCCAGGACCCTGGGACCATGACCTGAGCTGAAGGCAGACGCTTAACAACTGAGCCACCCTGGCGCCCCATCCCACTTTAGATTGTGAGGAAACACGGGCTCTCAAAGGGATGCTGATCAAACAATGGCATGTCTTAGACGAATCATGAGAGACGATGGACTCT
>NW_027935887.1:0-221 GCF_054177405.1 Leptonychotes weddellii | reverse complement strand
CCCACCAGGTGACCCTCCCGCCGGGTGACCCTCCCTCCTGATGACCCTCCGGCCGGGTGACCCTCCGGCCAGGGCGGCCAGCCTTCACTACGGGCAGTGTACCGGCGTCTGCCCTGTCCCCACACGTTCTGGGCTGGGCGTCTTAAGACCCTGGAGTGCCAGGAAGCAAGCCCCGTGGAGGCGTTCCACACCGTGGCATCAGTGTCCGGCCACCCACGCCA
>NW_027935886.1:0-221 GCF_054177405.1 Leptonychotes weddellii | reverse complement strand
ATATGTTCTCTGGCATATGATCAAAAACAAAATCATCCTGACCATCAAAAAATACATCTGAATTTCTCTGTCTTTGCTCAGCATTTCACTTGCTTGCTTGCCTTTATAATTGCTAAATCCCCAAAATATTCCAAGAAGATATAGTCTATCATTTTTATTGCTGGTAGTTTATACCACTACTGGTTAGTCAGTGTATGCCGAGAGTTTATATGGTCTGTTCA
>NW_027935885.1:0-221 GCF_054177405.1 Leptonychotes weddellii | reverse complement strand
ATTATAAATTTGCCTCTTCTGGGCATTTCATATAAATGAGATCATACGATATGTGGTCCTTTGTGTATTGTTTTTCTCACTTAGCATAATGTTTTCAAGGTTCATCCATGTGGCTGCATGTATCAGTACTTTATTCCTTTCCATGGGCAAATAATATGCCATTGTATGGGTATACCACATTTTGTATATCCATTCATCAGTTGATAGACATTTGGGTTGTT
>NW_027935884.1:0-221 GCF_054177405.1 Leptonychotes weddellii | reverse complement strand
CGTACCCCTTCGGATCCCTACATTTGTATCTTTGGGGTAAATACCCAGTAGTGCAATTGCTGGATCCTATGGTAGCTCTATTTTCAACTTTTTGAGGAACCACCGTACTGTTTTCCTTCCAGGACTCCCCCAGCCCCTGCTCCTTTTGCTGTCCGCTCTGGTGTTTCTCTGGAAGTCCCCCTGGCCGACTCTTCTTCTTCGGCCCCACTGCAAACTGTCCC
>NW_027935883.1:0-221 GCF_054177405.1 Leptonychotes weddellii | reverse complement strand
TGGAAAGATTTCATTCTTTATTATGGCTGAGTAGTATTCCATTGTGTGTATCTACGACAATTTCTTTCTCCATTCAGCCACTGATGGGCACTTAAGTTGTTTCTGTATTTTCATTGTTGTACATAATCCTGCCGTGAACACGGGGTGCATATACCTGTTTCAGTTAGTGTTTTCATTTTCTTCAGATAAATACTCAGAAAGGGAATTGCTGGATCCTATGG
>NW_027935882.1:0-221 GCF_054177405.1 Leptonychotes weddellii | reverse complement strand
ATTCAAAGCCTTCAACTTATTAAAAAAAAAAACTGATTCTGGTCAACCATGCTATAAGGGAAGACTGAATTAAATTCTTTCTCTTTAGAAAATGTTGTCATTTAAAGAGGTAAAGAGTATACACCCAGAACATGTAAAAACATAGACGTTCTATTATTATTCTTTTGCTCATTTAATTGCAGGTGCATATGTGACATCGACAGTATTTTTAAAAATTGTGA
>NW_027935881.1:0-221 GCF_054177405.1 Leptonychotes weddellii | reverse complement strand
CTCTCCAATGAAAGGGGAAGCATTTAACATCTCATCAGCTAACATGACCACCGAAAACACTGATGTTTACATTTCCATTTTCTCCATGATCACATTCACACACGTCATTTTATCCAGTTATTAAAACCTCCCTGTGAGCTAAAAACTGGAGGATGAAGTGTTTGCTCCCCTAAAGTAGGAGGCTGCCTAAGATTGAAGCCAACACAGATGAAAGGAGTATG
>NW_027935880.1:0-221 GCF_054177405.1 Leptonychotes weddellii | reverse complement strand
AAGAATTTGACCACAGAACTTTTAGCAGTTAGCACTGAAGATAAAAATCCCTAAGAGTGTTTGATATAGAAAACAATAAATATTCATAAATAGAGAAATTATTCAATAAAGCATGCTCTGGACACAATAAGAGATACTATGGAGCCATTAAACAGAACTCGATCGATGGGTACAACTGACCTGGAAATATATCAATGGCTTTTTTTTTTCTTTCTTTCTTT
>NW_027935879.1:0-221 GCF_054177405.1 Leptonychotes weddellii | reverse complement strand
GGGTGGGCCTGGTGGTGGGTATTGAGGAGGGCACGTTCTGCATGGAGCACTGGGTGTTGTGCACGAACAATGAATCATGGAACACTTCATCTAGAACTAATGATGTAATGTATGGGGATTAACAGAAGAATAAAAAAAAAAAGAGAGAGAAAAAAAAAAAAATTTGCTGTTTTCCGAAGTGTTTACACAAAGCACCCTAAGCCTTTTTCCTTTAACCATCT
>NW_027935878.1:0-1296 GCF_054177405.1 Leptonychotes weddellii | reverse complement strand
TGATATCTGTGCATTGATTTTGTATCCTGCCACATTACTGAATTGCTGTATGAGTTCTAGTAATTTGGGGGTAGAGTCTTTTGGATTTTCCACATAAAGTATCATGTCATCTGCAAAAAGAGAGAGTTTGACTTCTTCTTTGCCAATCTGAATAATTTTTATTTCTTTTTGTTGTCTGATTGCTGTTGCTAGGACTTCTAGTACTATGTTGAATAATAGTGGCGAGAGTGGGCATCCTTGACATGTTCCTGATCTTAAGGGAAAGGCTCTCAGCTATTCCCCATTGAGGATGAATTCGCTGTGGGTTTTTCATAGATGGATTTTATGAACTTGAGGAATGTTCCCTTTATCCCTATACTCTGAAGGGTTTTAATCAGGAAAGGATGTTGTATTTTGTCAAATGCTTTTTCTGCATCAATTAAGAGGACCATATGGTTCTTCTCTCTCCTCTCTTATTAACGTGTTCTATCACATTGGTTGATTTGCGAATGTTGAACCACCCTCTCATCCTGAGGATAAATCCCACTCGGTCATGGTGGATGATCCTTTTAATGTATTGTTGGATCCTATTAGCTAGGATTTTGTGGAGGATTTTGGAATCCATATTCATCAGGGATATCAGTCTGAAATTCTCCTTTTTGATGGGGTCTTTGCCTGGTTTGGGGATTAAGGTAATGCTGGCCTCATAGGATGATTCTGGAAGCTTTCCTTCTGTTTTTATTTTTTGAAACAGCTTCAGGAGAATCGGTATTATTTCTTCTTTGAATGTTTGGTAGCATTCCCCAGGGAATCCAGCAGGCCCTGGAATCTTGTTTTTTGGGAGGTTTTTGATCACTGCTTCAATCTCGTTACTGGTTATTGGCCTATTCAGGTTGTCAATAGCTTCCTGTTTCAGTCTTGGCAGTTTATAAGTTTCCAGGAAGGCATCCATTTTATCCAGATTGCTCAGTTTATTGGCATAGAGTTGTTGATAATAATTTCTAATAATTGTTTCTATTTCTTTGGTGTTAGTCGTGACCTCTCCCCTTTCATTCATAATTTTATTAATTTGGGTCCTTTCTCTTTTCTTTTGGATAAGTCTGGCCAGTGGTTTATCGATCTTATTAATTCTTTCAAAGAACCAACTTCTAGTTTCGTTGATCTGATCTACTGTGTTTCTGGTTTCTAATTCATTGATCTCTGCTCTAATCTTAATTATTTCTCTTCTAATGCATGGCTTAGGCATCGTTGTTGCTTTTTCTCTAGTTCTTTAAGGTGTAGAGTTAGTTGGTGAATTCAGGATTTTTCTATTTTTTT
>NW_027935877.1:0-221 GCF_054177405.1 Leptonychotes weddellii | reverse complement strand
AAAATATATGTTAATACACTTTGAAAACAAGATCATATGTGATCACCAGACTAATGCTTTACCTCTATACACCCAGTATCCTTAAATGCTTTCTCCCAAATCAAAGATAATTATCCTTTTTTTTTTACCTTTTTTTTTAAATTTATTTATTTTTTTATTCTTATGTTAATCCCCATACATTACATCATTAGTTTTAGATTAAGTGTTCCATGATTCATTGT
>NW_027935876.1:0-221 GCF_054177405.1 Leptonychotes weddellii | reverse complement strand
GCTCCCCTCCTCAGGAAAGCCCACCCTGACTGTCCTTGGCCCCAGCTCCTGGGGCTCGCTGCACACAGCTCTCTTTCAGCACTTTGCCCCGCAGTGCAGTCTCGGGGGGGGGGAGTCGTGAGGGGTGTGAAAATACTACAATCGAGACAAGTACAGAACTCCTCTTGGGGAATCCTGGGGAGATACTCAGTAAGCTGATACTGGTGTTGTGCTCCTGAGAG
>NW_027935875.1:0-221 GCF_054177405.1 Leptonychotes weddellii | reverse complement strand
TTTCTCTCTCCTACTAAATAATGCCCTTTTTTTCACAGTGCCACCTCAAGGTGGGTAGGGACATTTGAAGAAGAAACAAAGAAGGCATTGCAACCCTCTTTAGCAGGGTGGGAAAATTTACAATGGGCTCAGGGAGCATTGCTAATTGTGGAGGTCAGAGGACGGGGGAGCTTGGTGAGGTGGAACATGGGACTCTTTCACAAAGAATCAGGTATTTCAGT
>NW_027935874.1:0-221 GCF_054177405.1 Leptonychotes weddellii | reverse complement strand
GCACACACACACACACAAACACACACACACACACACACACACATATTGGAATATTACTCAACCATAAAAAAGAATGAAATCTTGCCATTTGCAATGACATGGATGGAGCTGGAGATTATTATGCTAAGTGAAATAAGTCAGAGAAAGACAAATACTGTAAGATTTCACTCATATGTGGAATTTAAGAAACAAAACCAGTGGGGCGCCTGGGTGGCTCAGTT
>NW_027935873.1:0-221 GCF_054177405.1 Leptonychotes weddellii | reverse complement strand
CACCGAGTCTTCAGACAGGCCCGTCTCCCAACACCCCTCCCACACACCTTCTCTCGAAGGTGTTGGAGGGTGGGTTCTCCCAAAGGAAAAGTGTAAACTAAGAAGGGGAAGACGTGGGATCCAGGAAGCAAGAGGTCCCAGCCCCGAGAGCTGAGTAATGGACCCCTGAGCAATGGAGATGGGCCATCCCCTGTGCCCATGGCATAGCCACCGTCCAAATA
>NW_027935872.1:0-221 GCF_054177405.1 Leptonychotes weddellii | reverse complement strand
TGCATGGAGCACTGGGTGTTATACGCAAACAATGGATCGTGGATCACCACATCAAAAATTAATGATGTATTGTATGGTGACTAACATAATAAAAAAAAAATGTTCAAGACTCAGCTAAGGGATTCTGAAATTAGTTTAGAAACAAAGGGAAAGTGCACCACCAGGGGCACATGCCATGACTGCAGGGAAATATACGACGGAGGCAACCCTTCAGCTGCTGC
>NW_027935871.1:0-221 GCF_054177405.1 Leptonychotes weddellii | reverse complement strand
TGATCTTGGGGTAAGAAAGAATGTCTTTAGTAAGACAAAACATACTAACTGTAGGAGAAAAGATAGTGTTAAAATAAAAAATTTCTGGGGGGGCGGAGCAAGATGGCGGAGGAGTAGGAGACCTGGATTTCGTCTCCTCTCAGGAATTCAGCTGGATAGGGATCAAACCATTCTGAACACCTACAAACTCAACAGGAGATGGAAGAAAAGAAGAGCAACAA
>NW_027935870.1:0-221 GCF_054177405.1 Leptonychotes weddellii | reverse complement strand
TGGGTGGCTCAGTTGGTTAAGCGACTGCCTTCGGCTCAGGTCATGATCCTGGAGTCCCGGGATCGAGTCCCGCATCGGGCTACCTGCTCAGCGGGGAGTCTGCTTCTCCCTCTCCCGCTCCCCCCTCTTGTGCTCTTTCTCTCTCTCACTCTCTCTCTCAAATAAATAAATAAAATCTTTAAAAAAAAAAAAAAGAAAGAAAGGTTCAGACTCACTGGTCT
>NW_027935869.1:0-221 GCF_054177405.1 Leptonychotes weddellii | reverse complement strand
CTCACCTAGTTCTTTTTTTTCGACTGCTCTCAAGAGCCTGCAAAATCATAATTTAAAGTTCCATGCTGGAAAAAATGAGACTAAAGAACCGATGCTCAAACTGACAACAAGCTATATTTGAGAGACTATTTCTTTCCTTCCAACAGCCCCTGGGCTCCCTCCATAGCCACCCCACCACCACCACGGTTTTGTGGCCTGACCCTGCCTGCCTCCTGGCTGTA
>NW_027935868.1:0-1296 GCF_054177405.1 Leptonychotes weddellii | reverse complement strand
TTGGAACAGTTTCAGAAGAATAGGGATTAATTCTTCTTTAAATGTTTGGTAGAATTCCCCTGGGAAGCCATCTGGCCCTGGGCTCTTGTTGTTGGGAGATTTTTGATGACTGCTTTAATTTCCTTAGTGGTTATAGGTCTGTTCAAGTTTTCTATTTCTTCCTGGTTCGGTTTTGGTAGTTGATACATCTCTAGGAATGCATCCATTTCTTCCAGATTATCTAATTTGCTGGCATATAGTTGCTCATAATATGTTCTTATAATTGTTTGTATTTCTTTGGTGTTGGTTGCAATCTCTCCTCTTTCATTCATGATTTTATTTATTTGGGTCGTTTCTCTTTTCTTCTTGATAAGTCTGGCCAGGGGTTTATCAATCTTGTTAATTCTTTCAAAGAACCAGCTCCTAGTTTCGTTGATTTGTTCTACTGTTCTTTTGGTTTCTATTTCATTGATTTCTGCCATGATCTTTATTATTTCTCTTCTCCTGCTGGGTTTAGGCTATATTTGTGTTCTTTCTCCAGCTCCTTTAGGTGTAGGGTTTGGTTGTGTATTTGAGACCTTTCTTGTTTCTTGAGAAAGGCTTGTATTGCTATATACTTTCCTCTTAGGACTGCCTTTGTTGCATTGCAAAGATTTGAACAGTTGTGTTTTCATTTTCATTGGTTTCCACGAATTCTTCTTTAATTTCCTGGTTGACCCATTCATTCTTCAGTAGGATGCTCTTTAGCCTCCATGTATTTGAGTTCTTTCCAACTTTCCTCTTGTGATTGAGTTCTAGTTTCAAAGCATTGTGGTCTGAAAAGATGCAGGGAATGATCCCAAACTTTTGGTACCAGTTGAGACCTGATTTCTGACCTAGGATGTGATCTATTCTGGAGAATGTTCCATGGGCACCAGAGAAGAACATGTATTCTGTTGCTTTGGGATGGAATTTTCTGAATATATCTGTGAAGTCCATTTGGTCCAGTGTGTCATTTAAAGTCTTTATTTCTTTGTTGATCTTTTGCTTAGATGATCTTTCCATTCCAGTGAGGGGGCTGTTAAATTCCCCCACTATTATTGTATTGTTGTCGCTATGTTTCTTTGCTTTTGTTATTGTTTGGCTTATATAATTGGCTGCTCCCATGTTAGGGGCATAGATATTTACAATTGTTAGATCTTCTTGTTGGATAGACCCTTTAAGTATGATATAGTGTCCTTCCTCATCTCTTATTACAGTCTTTGTTTTAAAATCTACCTTGTCTGATATAGGATTGCCACCCCAGCTTTCTTTTGGTGTCCATTAGCATGGTAAATG
>NW_027935867.1:0-221 GCF_054177405.1 Leptonychotes weddellii | reverse complement strand
GATGGGTTTAGACAAGCCAGTAAGTGCCCATCATGGCCCTCGGTCATGGACGGGGCTCAACATTAGTTCTCTTGCAATGACTCGGGAAAGGAACCGAAGTGTTCACGCACGGAGGGAGAAAGAGGAAGTCTGGCGCATATGCCTGGCCCATGTGCGTTGCTTCCTCCTGGTGTTTGAGGGGCTGCCGTGTCTCGGGGTGCCTGGCCAAATGGGGTGGAGAG
>NW_027935866.1:0-221 GCF_054177405.1 Leptonychotes weddellii | reverse complement strand
CTTCACTCATTTCTTCCACCCCCTACCTCTGGCAACTACCAATCTATTCTCTATATCTATGAGCTTGTTTTTTGTTTTGTTTTTGTGATATCATACAATATTTGTCTTTCTTAGCTGACTTACTTCACTTAGCATAATGTGCACAAAGTCCATCCATGTCACATATGGTGAGATTTCCTTCTTTTTCTTTTTTTTTTTTAAGATTTTATTTATTTATTTGA
>NW_027935865.1:0-221 GCF_054177405.1 Leptonychotes weddellii | reverse complement strand
GAACACAAGCAGGGGGAGTGGCAGAGGGAGAAGCAGGCTCCCCGCAGAGCAGGGAGCCCGATGCGGGACTCGATCCCAGGACCCTGGGATCATGACCCGAGCTGAAGGCAGTCGCTTAACCAACTGAGCCACCCAGGCGCCCCCTCAAATGTGGCTTTAAGTGGTTTCCAACCCCTATGTACTTTCCATCAATGTAGGAGAAGACAATCAGGAAAGACCCT
>NW_027935864.1:0-221 GCF_054177405.1 Leptonychotes weddellii | reverse complement strand
ATTATAAATTTGCCTCTTCTGAGCATTTCATATAAATGAGATCATACGATATGTGGTCCTTTGTGTATTGTTTTTCTCACTTAGCATAATGTTTTCAAGGTTCATCCATGTGGCTGCATGTATCAGTACTTTATTCCTTTCCATGGGCAAATAATATGCCATTGTATGGGTATACCACATTTTGTATATCCATTCATCAGTTGATAGACATTTGGGTTGTT
>NW_027935863.1:0-221 GCF_054177405.1 Leptonychotes weddellii | reverse complement strand
GGTGGGGGCTTCCCTCGGCGCTGACTCGCGGGGTCCGGGTGGCAGGTGCGGGTTTTCCTTCGCGCTGACTCGCGGGGTCCGGGTGGGCAGGTGTGGGCTTCCCTCGGCGCGGACTCGCGGGGGCTCGGGGACGCGAGCAAAGAGAAGCTGGCCCGTGGATCAAGGAAAGAGGGAAGGAAGGAATCGCGGCTTCTGGAATCTGAGACTCTCCGGAAGCCGGG
>NW_027935862.1:0-221 GCF_054177405.1 Leptonychotes weddellii | reverse complement strand
CGCGGCGCAGAGAAAAGGAAGTTCCCTGCAGGACTGGAGACCCCAGGCACTAGCTGCCCAGGACGACCATGTCAGTTGGTCCTTTCCATTTAAACCACCTTTAGTTAATGGAAGTGTGGGGTGTTTGCTTTGCCCCAGCGATGAGTTTCTGAGATCAGATGAATATTCCTGCTCAGTCCGGACATGTTGCTTTCCAGTAATTCTGGGGTGCCCACTGGCAC
>NW_027935861.1:0-221 GCF_054177405.1 Leptonychotes weddellii | reverse complement strand
AAATAATGCTGTAATAAACATGGGGGGGTGCATGTATCTTTTCAAATTCGTGTTTTCATTTTCTTTGGGTAAATACCCAGCAGTGCAATTACTGGATCATATATTTCTGTTTTTGGTTTTTGGAGGACCCTCCATACTGTTCTCCAGAGTGGCTGCACCAGTTTGCATTCCTACCAATAGTGCAAGAGGGTTCCTTTTTCTCCACATCCTCACCAACATTG
>NW_027935860.1:0-221 GCF_054177405.1 Leptonychotes weddellii | reverse complement strand
GGGTCAGAGGGAGAAGCAGACGCCCTGCTGAGCAGGGAGCCCGATGCGGGACTCGATCCCGGGACTCCAGGATCATGACCTGAGCCGAAGGCAGTCACTTAACCAACTGAGCCACCCAGGCGCCCCTGGGACCCTGTGTTTTTAATCACAACTGTAAACCCACATTGGGCTTATAGTTCTGAGGAAGGCACATAGTGGCTGTTTGATAGGTGTTTCTTGAA
>NW_027935859.1:0-221 GCF_054177405.1 Leptonychotes weddellii | reverse complement strand
CACAAACAATGAATCATGGAAAACTTCATCTAGAACTAATGATGTAATGTATGGGGATTAACATAAGAATTAAAAAAAAAAAAAACTCAGTGTACAAATCAAGGTTCAGAGGAACACACTTGATAGAACGGAACTGAAATAGGGCAAAGGTCAGCAGTTCTAAGAGTGCAGCAGTGGTTTGGAAACCCAAGACCCTCAAAACTTTCACCATTCCTCAGAGG
>NW_027935858.1:0-1296 GCF_054177405.1 Leptonychotes weddellii | reverse complement strand
GAGCAGCCTGTGAGGGCCAGGCTGGGGTTGGAGATCCTGAATCTGAAACACCAGTTTCTGTGCTGTGTGGTTTCTTTCAGTAGGACTCAGCTGCTGGGGGTGGGGGTGGGGGAAGGAACAGAAGGTTGGGAGTTGCAGGTTCTGGTTGAGTTTGGGTGGGTGGGTTTCGGCACACTGGCCTAGCCCGTGTGTCTCCTAGGAATTATGACATCCACACAAGCTGTCCCCTTGATGTGAAGTCTTTGTCCCCTCTTCCTTCTCTCCTGTATGTTGAGAGTGATCCGGCTCGCACCTCAAGACTTAGTTCCAATGCCCTCTCCCTGTAGAAAACTCTTCTTCATTGAAGCTTCTCAGCACTATGGACGGAGATTATAGCATAGAGGTTATGTCTTATCTCCTGACATGTGGAGGGTCTGTGATCTCTTTATCTCCAACCAACCCAGTGACCTAGGTCCTCTCCCTTTGAGCACCCAGCATCCCTAGTCCTGAGAAGCCTGTCTAACACCCATTCTAATGCTGAAACCGCCTGAGTGATTGTGTGTATGCAGAGCTGTGTTGCATTACTAATGCTTTTAATGCCTTTGGGGGATTGATGGGAGGGGTGGGACAGGGGGAAGGGGAAGTCCATTTATTTGCCTAGACAGCCTCCCTCCCCAGGACATTAGAGTCACCTTGTTTAACTCTTTCATTTCCTAGATGAAGAAACTGAAATGAAGGTCTAGGGAGCTTAAGCATTACTCAAGGAAATACAACTACTTTTTATTTATTTATTTATTTTATTTTTTTTTTTTAAAGATTTTATTTATTTATTTGACAGAGAGAGAGATAGCGAGAGCAGGAACACAAGCAGGGGGAGTGGGAGAGCGAGAAGCAGGCTTCCTGCCGAGCAGGGAGCCCGATGTGGGACTCGATCCCAGGACTCTGGGATCATGACCTGAGCCGAAGGCAGATGCTTAACGACTGAGCCACCCAGGCGCCCTACTTTTTTTTTAATTGATAGATTTTTTTGGGGAGCAATTTTAGGTTTAGAAAAATTGAGGGGAAAGTCAGAAAGTTCCCATATATGCCTCACCCCCACCTCCAGTTTCCCCTGTTGCTAACATCTTGATTAGTGTGGTACATTTCTTATAAATAATGAGCCAACATTGAAACATTATTAACAAAAGTTCATAGTTTACACTAGGGTTAATTCTTCCTTTTGTTCATTCTGTGGGTTTTGACACATGTATCCACCGTTATAGTATCATACAGAATAGCTTCACTGCCCTAACAATGCCCTGTGCCATTTATTCAACC
>NW_027935857.1:0-221 GCF_054177405.1 Leptonychotes weddellii | reverse complement strand
ATAAATCTTTAAAAAAAAAAAAAAGAAGGCACTAGCTTGGAGAGCTCGGATGAAGGCATGCTGGACCTCTGTCATTCCGTTTTTTCATTCCTGTACAGAATTAGAGCACATGCCCCCGGACCAATTTTGAGCTGGCCTCTAAGCTCCCCTTTCTAGGGTGAGATTCCTCCAGAAGATGGCCGACAGTCCAGGGAAACAGTGTCCCAGCCTGGAGGAGGCCT
>NW_027935856.1:0-221 GCF_054177405.1 Leptonychotes weddellii | reverse complement strand
TTGTAATAGAGCTTGAAGTCCGGAATTGTGATGCCGCCAGCTTTGCTTTTCTTTTTCAACATTCCTCTGGCTATTTGGGTTCTTTTCTGGTTCCATACAAATTTTAGGATTATTTGTTCCATTTCTTTGATTAAAGGTGATGGTATTTTGATAGGGATTGCATTGAATGTGTAGATTGCTCTAGATAGCATTGACATCTTCACAATATTTGTTCTTCCAAT
>NW_027935855.1:0-221 GCF_054177405.1 Leptonychotes weddellii | reverse complement strand
AATACCACTCCTTACCAGTGGGTGATGCTATATAATATGAATTCTTCTAGCTGGCAAATTCTTTTTTTTTATTTTTTTATTGTTATGTTAATCACCATACATTACATCATTAGTTTTTTTTTTTTTTTTAACAGGAGAAAAATAAATTTCATTTGTTCCATTTAATGGAGCCCCATTAAAATCTGAAGCCCAGAAGGTAGTGAGGTTATTGAAGCTTCTGT
>NW_027935854.1:0-221 GCF_054177405.1 Leptonychotes weddellii | reverse complement strand
CACCTGCTTTAAAACTTCCTTGTTTTGGGGGTGCCTGGGTGGCTCAGTCGGTTAAGCGACCGACTCTTGGTCTGGCCTCAGGTCGTGATCTCAGGGTCCTGAGATCGAGCTCCGCTTCAGACTCCACATACAGGGGGAGTCTGCTGGAGATTCTCTCTCTCCCTCTCCCTTTGCCCCTTCCCCTGCTCGCGCTTCCTCTTTTTTTCTAAAATGAACAAATA
>NW_027935853.1:0-221 GCF_054177405.1 Leptonychotes weddellii | reverse complement strand
ATGCCTGGCAATGGAAATCATCCTTTTAAAAAGCAAAGGGAAGAAATAAACTGGGTTTTGTTTATGCCTTGGAGGAAAAATGCTTTATTCATTGTAACTAAGATTTGTTGGTATTATCTGATTAGAAAAGGGAGAGAATGCTGTAGTATAAAATTTCTAAAGAAATATTGCTGCGTCTTTGGGGTAAATACTCAGAAGTGCAATTGCTGGGTCATAGGGTA
>NW_027935852.1:0-221 GCF_054177405.1 Leptonychotes weddellii | reverse complement strand
GTACAGCAAGGAGGGGCAGAGGGAGAGAGAGAGAATCTTTAAGCAGACTCTGTGCTGAGTGTGGAGCCCAACATGGGGCTCGATCCCACGACCCTGAGATCCTGACCTGAGCCGAAATCAAGTGTTGGACGCTTAACCGACTGTATCACCCAGATGTCCCACAGTCTGTTTTAAAGTATATTTTGTGGAGGGGGGGAAAGATGGCGGAGGAGTAGGGGACC
>NW_027935851.1:0-221 GCF_054177405.1 Leptonychotes weddellii | reverse complement strand
TTTCCTAGGATCCACGTGTCAGCTGTCCTCCGTCTGCAACGTAAATCCAAACACACCGTTCCCTCAGACAGCCCTTCCCTTCCCCGGTCTCTGGCACTGCCTGGCGCATCTCACCGTGGGCAGGTGGGATGCTTTGTCCACCCAGCCGTGGGGATCCAACCAGCCAGACACCCCCTGAGAACAGTGTGCACACCAGACCAAGACTGTGTGCAGGAAAACTG
>NW_027935850.1:0-221 GCF_054177405.1 Leptonychotes weddellii | reverse complement strand
TGCTGGTGGTCCACCAATGTCTATCCTCCCTTCTTCCATAGTAGTAGCTCCCCTGACTTCTATAGCTGGGCATAGGCTGAGAAGCTGGTACCTCAAATTACATGGTGGTAGAATGTTTGGTCAGGTTTCGAGGCCTGCATTACTTTGGACGGTAGACTATAATTTGACCAAATCTGTAGCATTAGGGAAATGGTAGGAAGGATCCAGAATGATGGCTTATG
>NW_027935849.1:0-221 GCF_054177405.1 Leptonychotes weddellii | reverse complement strand
GAGTCTGAAGAGGGGCCGACGCGGGAGGGAGCTCGCAGGGCAGAAGGGAGCGGGCCGCGACCCGAGGGAACGGGGCGCCCCGGAGGAGAAGGCGGAGCCCGCGAGTGAGGGGGGCGGGGCAGGGCGGCCCCGGCGGAGTCGGCTCCCTCCCGCCGCAGCCCTGCCGCCCGCTCCGGTCCCGGCACCTGCCCTGCTGCCCCCTTCGCTGCCCGGTCGCTCTC
>NW_027935848.1:0-221 GCF_054177405.1 Leptonychotes weddellii | reverse complement strand
AAGGAGGAGATGGCCCTTTGAATTGATTCTGAAAGACGAGTAGGTGGTCCCAGGTAGACTAGATGAAGAGTCCACCACAAGTGATGACAGGGGGATGGAGAAAGCCAGTGGGTTTGGGGAACTCCAGGCAGTTTCACATGGCTGGAATGTAAGTTTTAAGTTTGTTTCAGGTGCCAACACAAGATAGGTGTTATGGCCCAAAATGTATAGTCGAGCTGAGT
>NW_027935847.1:0-1296 GCF_054177405.1 Leptonychotes weddellii | reverse complement strand
TGAAATCATGAATGAAAGAGGAGAGATCACAACCAACACCAAAGAAATACAAACAATTAAAAGAACATATTAGGAGCAACTCTAGGCCAGCAAATTACATAACCTGGAAGAAATGGATGCATTCCTAGAGATGTATCAACTACCAAAACTGAACCAGGAAGAAATAGAAAACCTGAACAGACACTAAGAAAATGAAGAAGTCATCAAAAATCTCCCAACAAAAAAGAGCCCAGGGCCAGATGGCTTCCCAGGGGAATTCTACCAAACATTTCAAGATAATTAATAACTATTCTTCTGAAACTGTTCCAAAAAATAGAAATGGAAGGAAAACTTCCAAACTCGTTTTAGGAGGCCACCATTACCTTGTTCCCAAAACCAGACAAAGACCCCATCAAAAAGGAGAATGACAGACCAATATCCTTGATGAACATGGATGCAACAATTCTCACCAAAATACTAGCCAATAGGATCCAACAGTACATTAAAAGGATTATTCAGCACAACCAAGTGGGATTTATCCCTGGGCTGCAAGGTTGGTCAACATCCGCAAATCAATCAATGTGATACAAAACATTAATCAAAGAAAGAACAAGAACCATATGATCCTCTCAATCAATGAAGAAAAAGTATTTGACAATGTAGAGCACCCTTTCTTGAACAAAACTCTTCAGAGGATAGGGATAGAGGGTACATACCTCAATATCATAAAAGCCATCTATGAAAAACCTACAGTGAATATCATTCTCAATGGGGAAAAACTGAGCTTCCTCCTAAGGTCAGGAAAATGGCAGGGATGTCCAGTATCACCACTGCTATTCAACATAGTATTAGAAGCCCTAGCCACAGCAGTCAGACAACAAAAAGAAATCAAAGGCATCCAAATTGGCAAAAAAGAAGTCAAACTCTCACTCTTTGCAGATATGATACGTTATGTGGAAAACCCAAAAGACTCCACCCCAAAACTGCTAGAACTCATCCAGGAATTCAGTAAAGTGGTAGGATATAAAATCAATGCACAGAAATCAGTGGCATTCCTATACACCAACAACAAGACAGAAGAAAGAGAAATTAAGGAGTCGATCCCATTTACAACTGCACCCAAAACCGTAAGATACCTAGGAGTAAATATAACCAAAGAGGCAAAGAATCTGTACTCAGAAAACTATAAAATACTCATGAAAGAAATTGAGGAAAAACAAGGAAATGGAAAAACGTTCCATGCTCATGGATTGGAAGGACAAATATTATGAAGATGTCAATGCTACCTAGAGCAATCTACACATTCAATGCAATCCC
>NW_027935846.1:0-221 GCF_054177405.1 Leptonychotes weddellii | reverse complement strand
TGCTGGATAGACCAGAGAGATTTGGGGAAAGACACCTCCTCTACACAGTCCTGCCTGAGACCTTGGACTCGATGTGGCAGAGTCTCCAAGCCTCATGGACTAGAACAGCTGGGTAGTGTAGTGAATTGCCGTGAGCTTGGCCGACAGAAGGCCTCCTTCAATTTCCCCCATATCAGCTGTGGGACTGTGGGCAGAAACTGAGTTGTTTCTTCATCTGGAAA
>NW_027935845.1:0-221 GCF_054177405.1 Leptonychotes weddellii | reverse complement strand
TACAATTCTGACCGCTTCCCTGCATTTCACTAAGGAATAGTATCTTTTAATATATTTTAATTATGTTTTCTCTGTTACCAATTTTCTATTTATACATTTGTCCTTTTGGGGGGTCGGAGCAAGATGGCGGAGGAGTACGAGACCTGGATTTCGTCTCCTCTCAGGAATTCAGCTGGATAGGGATCAAACCATTCTGAACACCTACAAACTCAACAGGAGAT
>NW_027935844.1:0-221 GCF_054177405.1 Leptonychotes weddellii | reverse complement strand
GCCTAAAAGAAATTTCTAAAGACATCTTTAAAAGATGTCTTTTTCTGGTGGCACTCTTCTGTGAACCTTTTCTAACATCTGGTTCCAAACAAACACTGAGAAATAGAAATTCAGTTTTAGAGGGCCATAAAACAGAGATATTCAGAATTTTTCATTTTACAGTGAAAACCCCAGTTCAATGTCAATTCATCAGTTTAAATATCAAATATACATTCCATTAT
>NW_027935843.1:0-221 GCF_054177405.1 Leptonychotes weddellii | reverse complement strand
TCATATACCACAGATTAAGAAGTATAAATATATACACTTTGCATGTGAAAGCTTAACTCTTGGAGTAGTATCTTAAATATGAAAAAGAAATTGAAAAAGCAAAGGAAACAGTCAACAAAACAAAGAGGCAACCCACAGAATGGGAGAAGATATTTGCAAATGACACTACAGATAAAAGGCTGGTATCCAAGATCTATAAAGAACTTCTCAAACTCAACACC
>NW_027935842.1:0-221 GCF_054177405.1 Leptonychotes weddellii | reverse complement strand
GGGCGCCTGGGTGGCTCAGTCGTTAAGCGTCTGCCTTCGGCTCAGGTCATGATCCCAGGGTCCTGGGATCGAGCCCTGCATCAGGCTCCCTGCTCAGCGGGAAGCCTGCTTCTCCCTCTCCCACTCCCCCTGCTTGTGTTCCCTCTCTCGCTGTGTCTCTCTCTCTCAAATAAATAAATAAAATCTTTTAAAAAAAAAAGTCTGTTTTTTGGTTTGCCTCG
>NW_027935841.1:0-221 GCF_054177405.1 Leptonychotes weddellii | reverse complement strand
CCAGTACTACTGTTCAGCTACACCCATCGTCATGTCAGCCTCCCATGCTCTCCTTCTGAGATAGCCTTCTGTCATGTGGATCCTCAGCTTCCAGGATTTTCCTACCGTTAGAATTATTTTAGATGAGTATCTCTCCTAGAAAATAGTCTGCTTCTTGCCTTTGAAAATCTCAAGGCTCTGCATTCCCTCCTGGGGGCTCCGGTGGAGCACTCACATAGCTC
>NW_027935840.1:0-221 GCF_054177405.1 Leptonychotes weddellii | reverse complement strand
CGTAGAGCCATTAAACAAGGTATTCTACTGAATCACAAAATGTTTTGTTTCTACTTTTTTTTTAAGTTTCACCACATTAAAATTTCATGTTCTCCTTTATGATTTGACATTAAACATTTCCCGAAGGCTAGTAAATGATGTTATCTTGTTATTGATGTACAATTCACTAGAGAATATTTTATGAGGACTAAAAAAAAAAATCAATTCTTATGTCTTTTGTC
>NW_027935839.1:0-221 GCF_054177405.1 Leptonychotes weddellii | reverse complement strand
CAGGAAGGCACTGATGTGACAAACAGAGACCTGGAAGGACACGAGCTCTGATTTCCAACATTGCTGGGGTTTTCCCCGCAAGCTGGAGACACTTATGCACTTCTTTCATTTCTTACTTGAGGATATTTTATTTACCTTTTTGACACAGGAAAGAGTGTTTGGTCGGGATGAGCTACGATGTTTCATTTTAGAAAGATAATGGGGTCTGCAGTGTGGAGGAT
>NW_027935838.1:0-221 GCF_054177405.1 Leptonychotes weddellii | reverse complement strand
GGTTTGTCTCCCTCTCTGGTCTCATCTTGTTTCATTTTTCCCTCCCTTCCCCTATGCTCCTCTGTCTTGTTTCTCAACTGCCTCATATCAGTGAGATCATATGATAATTGTCTTTCTCCGATTGACTTATTTCGCTTAGCATAATACCCTCTAGTTCCATCTACGTCGTTGCAAATGGCAAGATTTCATTTTTTTTTTTTGATGGCTGCATAATATTCCAT
>NW_027935837.1:0-221 GCF_054177405.1 Leptonychotes weddellii | reverse complement strand
AACAGGATCATGACCAAAGCCGAAGGCAGATGCTCAACCGACTGAACCACCCAGGCACCCTCATTTTATGTAAGTTTTTAAAAATTCTCCCTACTCTACCTGCATGTTCCTCATCACACTTCCTCTGGACTGCTATTTCTTCCCCAAAACAATGACTCCTACACTTTTTGTACACCTAGGTTCATGTGTGTGTGTGTGTGTGTGTGTGTGTGTGTTGTGTT
>NW_027935836.1:0-1296 GCF_054177405.1 Leptonychotes weddellii | reverse complement strand
GTTCCCCTTTCTCTGCATCCCCGCCAACATCTGTCATTTCCTGACTTGTTAATTTTAGTCATTCTGACTGGTGTGAGGTGATATCTCATTTAGGTTTTGATTTGGATTTCCCTGATGTTGAGCGATGTTGAGCACTTTTTCATGTGTCTGTTGGCTATTTGGATGTCTTCTTTGGAAAAATGTCTGTTCATGACTTCTGCCCATTTCTTGATTGGATCATTTGTTCTTTGGGTGTTGAGCTTAAGAAGTTCTTTATAGATTTTGATACTAGCCCTTTATCTGATGTCATTTGCAAATATCTTCTCCCATTCTGTCGGTTGTCTTTTGGTTTTACTGACTGTTTCTTCTGCTGTGCAAAAGCTTTTTATTTTGATGAAGTCCAAATAGTTCATTTTTGCCCTTGCTTCCCTTGCTTTGGTGATGTTTCTAGGAAGAAGTTGCTGCAACTGAAGTCGAAGAGGTTGCTGCCTGTGTTCTCCTCTAGGATTTTGATGGACTCCCGTCTCACATTTACATCTTTCAACCATTTGGAGTCTATTTTTGTGTGTGATGTAAGGAAATGGTCCAGTTTCATTCTTCTGCATGTGGCTATCCAATTTTACCAACACCATTTGTTGAAGAGACTGTCTTTGTTCCATTGGACATTCTTTCCTGCTTTGTCAAAGATGAGTTGACCATAGAGTTGAGGGTCCATTTGTGGGCTCTCTCTTCTGTTCCATTGATCTATGTGTCTGTTTTTGTGCCAGTACCATACTGTATTGATGATGACAGTTTTATTATAGAGCTGGAAGTCCGGAAATGTGCTGCCGCTAGCTTTGCTTTTCTTCTTCAATATTTCTCTGGCTGTTCGGGGTCTTTTTGGTTCGATACAAATTTTAGGATTATTTGTTCCATTTCTTTGAAAAAAGTGGATGGTATTTTGATGGGGATTGCATTAAATGTGCAGATTGCTCTAGGTAGCATTGACCTCTTCACAATATTTGTTCTTCCAATCCATGAGCATGGAATGGTTTTCCATTTCTTTGTGTCTTCCTCAATTTCTTTCATGAGTATTTTACAGTTTTCTGAGTACAGATTCATTGCCCCTTTGTTGAGATTTATTCTTAAGTATCTTATGGTTTTGGGTGCAATTATAAATGGGATCAACTCCTTGATTTCTCTTTCTTCTGTCTTGTTGTTGGTGTATAGGAATGCCACTGACTTCTGTGCATTGATTTTATATCCTGCCACTTGACTGAATTCCTGTATGAGTTCTAGCAGTTTTGGGGTGGAGTCTTTTGGGTTTTCCACATAAAG
>NW_027935835.1:0-221 GCF_054177405.1 Leptonychotes weddellii | reverse complement strand
GTATAAATATGGTAGATCAAAGAGTTTGAATTCAGTGTGGTAAACTGGGAAAAATTTAGCAATGCCTATTTGTTCAGATTCTCCTGGCATCCCTTTGTCTTCAGAGATGAGGATGTTCCTTTTCTATGGGCTTAGGGAGGGCACCCCTCTTCTGAGGGTTTTATGACTTAATTCAGGGGAGATAGAAGAGTGTAAAATCAGAGTGACTTTCCTGCTTCTGC
>NW_027935834.1:0-221 GCF_054177405.1 Leptonychotes weddellii | reverse complement strand
GGTTTGTCTCCCTCTCTGGTCTCATCTTGTTTCATTTTTCCCTCCCTTCCCCTATGCTCCTCTGTCTTGTTTCTCAACTGCCTCATATCAGTGAGATCATATGATAATTGTCTTTCTCCGATTGACTTATTTCGCTTAGCATAATACCCTCTAGTTCCATCTACGTCGTTGCAAATGGCAAGATTTCATTTTTTTTTTTGATGGCTGCATAATATTCCATT
>NW_027935833.1:0-221 GCF_054177405.1 Leptonychotes weddellii | reverse complement strand
GTGAGTCTCCCCGGATCTGCCGCTTGTTGTGTCCCTGCTGGAGGAGCAGGGGCCCGACTGTGCCGCGGATCACGGTTTATGGCAACCCCGAGCTGAGAGCCCGCGCCTGGGCTCCGCCTCCGCAGCCGGCTTCCCTGCTCCATTACCTGGGAGCTCTGGCACACTCAGGCACCCTCGGTCTTTCTGTGACCCCGAGGGTCCTGAGACCACAGTGTCCCGGA
>NW_027935832.1:0-221 GCF_054177405.1 Leptonychotes weddellii | reverse complement strand
AGCCGAAGGGAGACGCCTAACAACTGAGCCACCCAGGTGCCCCAAATTAAGCAAATGTTTAAACCAGTGGGGCCACCTGGCTGGCTCAGTCAGAAGAACATGTGACTCTTGATCTCAGCATCATGAGTTCGAGTCCCACACTGGGTGTAGCGATTACTAAAAACTATAATAATTGTAATAGTAATAATAAACACAAAAAATTTTTTTTAAAGATTTTATTT
>NW_027935831.1:0-221 GCF_054177405.1 Leptonychotes weddellii | reverse complement strand
TCTGCCTCAAATTCAGAAGTCGTAGCATTATTTAGATGCACTTCTTGATTCTTAATATTGTTTAATTCTTTCAGTTCTGATTAATCTTATCAGAAATTTATTCATTTTATTAGTCATTTCAAGGAAATTAACTTTTAAGCTATTCATCCTCTTTTTTCCAACTTCATTACTTTCTATTATCTTTATTATTTGCCTCCTACTTTTGTTGGATTTATTATTGT
>NW_027935830.1:0-221 GCF_054177405.1 Leptonychotes weddellii | reverse complement strand
ATAAATATTGTCTATACATTGACAACTCAACAGAGAATAAGTTCATATTCAATTTATCCTGTAAATTTTGAATAAACAGAGGAAAAATTATATATATATTTAAAACAGATGTTATTTATTTATTTATTTATTTATTTATTTTTGAGACAGAGAGAGAGAGACAGCAAGCACACAAGTGGGGGGAGCAGCAGAGGGAGAGAATCTCCAGCAGGTTCCCTGCT
>NW_027935829.1:0-221 GCF_054177405.1 Leptonychotes weddellii | reverse complement strand
AAAAAAAAAAAAAGTTGGTATTCGTTCCATTAAGTGTTTGGGCTAAAAGCACAGAGAATTCTTCATTTAGAATCCTGTTCTTGGCTTTTATGACCTTGTTGCCTTTGCCTTATTGCTTGTTGAAGATTATTTTTTCTTCCATTTCAGAATTCTTGTTCTTCTGCCTCATCTTCAAAATGGATGACTGGCTGGCCATTTTACCACTCAGCATCCTGGTCCTG
>NW_027935828.1:0-221 GCF_054177405.1 Leptonychotes weddellii | reverse complement strand
AAGGGAAAAATGAAGGGGTGAAGTCGGAAGGGGAAACGAACCATGAGAGACTATGGACTCTGAGAAACACACTGAGGGTTCTAGAGGGGAGGGGAGTGGGTTTAGCCTGGTGATGGGTATTAAAGAGGGCATGTACTGCGTGGAGCACTGGGTGTTATACGCAAACAGTGAATCATGGAACACTACATCAAAAACTAATGGTGTAATGTATGGTGATTAAC
>NW_027935827.1:0-221 GCF_054177405.1 Leptonychotes weddellii | reverse complement strand
TACTGTGGCTTCCAAATCTCTCTATCTCCACCAGGATACAACACCACTAATTTTAAAAAATAAGAGTTAAAATACCGTCTAACTCTATGAGTTTGCAATAAAAACTCCCTGATTCTGATGTAGGTCTGTATCAGAATGCAAATATATTTATGATAGGATTAGTTCAAAACTAGGCAAATTGTGAAAAAACTGAAATTTATCTACTTTTCTTACCCTCCTCC
>NW_027935826.1:0-221 GCF_054177405.1 Leptonychotes weddellii | reverse complement strand
AAGATGTCCATCGACAGATGAATGGATAAAGAAGATGTGGTATATATATACAATGGAATATTATGCAGCCATCAAAAGGAATGAGATCTTGCCATTTGCAACGACGTGGATGGAACTGGAGGGTATTATGTTGAGTGAAATAAGTCAAACAGAGAAAGACATGTATCATATGATCTCATTGATATGAGGAATTCTTAATCGCAGGAAACAAACTGAGTGTT
>NW_027935825.1:0-1296 GCF_054177405.1 Leptonychotes weddellii | reverse complement strand
CTCTGGCCCTTCAGGGCATTTCCCAGCATGGCTTGCACGGACTGAACATGCACAACAGGCCCTCTCCTGGGTACTCAGGGCACGCCTATGTCGGGACAGGGAAGCGTCTCCCCTGGGAGCTCAGCCGAAGCCGAAGGGGTTTTGAGCATCTTGGACATGGTGGCTGAGGATACCTCTGACTCCAGCTCCCAGTAGTAGATCCCATATTCCTGAAGAAGGCTGTTCAGGCTCTCGTCTCTTGGATGCTGCACATACATCAAGGTCAGCCCACCCACGGGGTCTCGAGACGTCCGCTTCAAGTTGAATCAGCCAACTACACTGGAGGAAGTCACTAATTCAAACAGGGATTCTAGGTTGTTTACAGACAAAAAGGCAGGTGCCACATTCATGAAGAAGAGCACAGGGGCCCCCAGATAGAGGATCAGACCCCAAGAGCCCGGGTTTCCTGATGCTGGTGTGTGGTACATGGACACTGAGCATCTTATACCGAATACTTGTAGGACCCCAGGCTAAGGTGGGGACTACGGCCCAGGTAGCAGGTGGGCAAAGATGCTGCCCAATGCCTAGTGAAACCAGAACTCTAAGGGAACTATGCATGTGGGCTGGTTCTGCATCATCTACTGTCTGGCCACACCCTGTCCCTGACAGCCACCCAGGTTCGTGGCACCCTCACTGGGGGCGGGGGAGGGCAGTGAGTGCTCTGCATGCCAGATCACCCCTATTTTGCCCTGACTCAGACCTAAGCTGGAAGCCCTGTGGTCCCTCCAATGTCAGGTGGCATAGGAAGGGCCTAGGGTAGGGCAGGTGCTCATTCAACGTTTCGACACCCTGTGGAACGTGAATGGTGGTAGCCAGGCTCTGAATCTCAGAATTTAATCCACACCAGGATGCACACAGGGATGCCCAGCTCACATTCTCTCTCCTGTCAATTTCTGTTGGTTAATTAGTCTGGGGAGGGCTGCAGCAGCCAGAGTGCAGGCCAGGGGGCCAGGGGCTCTGGGTCCCGTGTCTCCTCTGGAATACTCAGCAAATAAGGACAAGAACCGCTCAAGCTGCGACCAGACAGATGGACAAAGGGCACGCTCAGGACCCCTGGCTGCAGCAGGGTGGTGAAGCTTGTCCAGAGACAGGGATGCACGCCGAATTCCCCGTTATGCCTACACAGCCGCTGTCTATAGGACGCCGCCAGCGTCTTAGGAAACGCTGTCCTGGTCCCAGAGTAGAGGCCACAGCTTTGTTGTAGGAAAACTCCTTTGTCGTGGGTTGAACCGTATCCTCCTAAAAGATACGTTGGTG
>NW_027935824.1:0-221 GCF_054177405.1 Leptonychotes weddellii | reverse complement strand
GTAAAACTTGAATTTGTCTAAGTATATTGAGACTTATTTTATGACCTAGAATATGCTCTATCTTGATAAATGTTCCATGTACACCTAAAAAGAATGTATATTCCACTATTGTTGGGTGCAGTGTTCTATAAATGCCAGATTAGGTCAAGTTGACAGTTTTATTCAAATCTTATATATTCTTACTAATTTTCTGTCTAGTGTATCAATTAATGAGAAAAGGG
>NW_027935823.1:0-221 GCF_054177405.1 Leptonychotes weddellii | reverse complement strand
AAGACTGACTTATTTCACTTAGCATAATATCCTCTAGGTCCATCTATGTTGTTGCATGACAGTTCTTTTTTATAGTTGAATAATATTCCATTGTGTATATATAGACCAGATTTTTATCCACTCATCTATTGATGGACACCTGGGCTGCTCCCATAACTTGCCTATTATAAATAATGCTGCAATAAACATAGGGATGCATATGCCCAGCATGGAGCCTACTT
>NW_027935822.1:0-221 GCF_054177405.1 Leptonychotes weddellii | reverse complement strand
TTGGATAGTCTAATATTTATAGTCTAACTTAGAAATAGTCTGTGTAAGCAAAATATTTTCAGGTATGATTTAATATGTCAAACTAAACATTTTAGGGAAAATCCAAATTTGTAGCAATTGATCAAAATAGAACAATAAGAGAAGCACAAAAAAGTTAATTAACAGAGAATTAGTTGAATAACTCATAGTTTATCATTGAATTGACATGTGTGTTGCAGAAT
>NW_027935821.1:0-221 GCF_054177405.1 Leptonychotes weddellii | reverse complement strand
CGTACCCCTTCGGATCCCTACTTTTGTATCTTTGGGGTAAATACCCAGTAGTGCAATTGCTGGATCCTATGGTAGCTCTATTTTCAACTTTTTGAGGAACCACCGTACTGTTTTCCTTCCAGGACTCCCCCAGCCCCTGCTCCTTTTGCTGTCCGCTCTGGTGTTTCTCTGGAAGTCCCCCTGGCCGACTCTTCTTCTTCGGCCCCACTGCAAACTGTCCC
>NW_027935820.1:0-221 GCF_054177405.1 Leptonychotes weddellii | reverse complement strand
CTCCCTGCTGAGCAGGGAGCCTGATGCGGGACTCGATCCCGGGACTCCAGGATCATGACCTGAGCCGAAGGCAGTCGCTTAACCAACTGAGCCACCCAGGCGCCCCATATGCTACCATCCTTTAAATTAATCATGGAATTGTCTTTAATTTTTGTAGACCGAAAGCAAGTGGTACAGGCAGAGGAAGTTATTTAGAGACATTATTAGAATCGACACCTACT
>NW_027935819.1:0-221 GCF_054177405.1 Leptonychotes weddellii | reverse complement strand
GGGCGCCTGGGTGGCTCAGTCATTAAGCGTCTGCCTTCGGCTCAGGTCATGATCCCAGGGTCCTGGGATCGAGCCCTGCATCAGGCTCCCTGCTCAGCGGGAAGCCTGCTTCTCCCTCTCCCACTCCCCCTGCTTGTGTTCCCTCTCTCGCTGTGTCTCTCTCTCTCAAATAAATAAATAAAATCTTTTAAAAAAAAAAGTCTGTTTTTTGGTTTGCCTCG
>NW_027935818.1:0-221 GCF_054177405.1 Leptonychotes weddellii | reverse complement strand
GTCCCAGTTTTAGATGGAATCCTTCATTTTCCAGATGTTATGAAGCATTCATCTTTTCATGGTGCACTTTGGAAGTTTAATTCCATCTTGTCCTTCTACAATTGTTTCCCTAAATGATTTTATTCAGTACCTGAAATCGCTAATCATGGACCTTAGAAAAAATACTGTATTCTGCTGATTCCATTATATTTGTTAGCTTCACATACATCTTAGAGGTGTTT
>NW_027935817.1:0-221 GCF_054177405.1 Leptonychotes weddellii | reverse complement strand
CTCACAGGAAGGCACTGATGTGACAGAGACCTGGAAGGACACGAGCTCTGATTTCCAACATTGCTGGGGTTTTCCCCGCAAGCTGGAGACACTTATGCACTTCTTTCATTTCTTACTTGAGGATATTTTATTTACCTTTTTGACACAGGAAAGAGTGTTTGGTCGGGATGAGCTACGATGTTTCATTTTAGAAAGATAATGGGGTCTGCAGTGTGGAGGAT
>NW_027935816.1:0-221 GCF_054177405.1 Leptonychotes weddellii | reverse complement strand
CGGTCCCATCTAGCCTCCAGGTCACCTTGCCTTTCTTTGTCGGAGTAGAAATGTTGCTTCAGTTCTTTCTTTTGCAAGCGAATTCACGATGAACATCTGAGGATGTTCATTATGGACGATATCTATGATTTCCTTGGTTGGGGTAACGTGGAGTGAAAACCGATTACCTTCGAAACAAAAGAGACCTGGGAGATGCTCCGTGCAAAGCTTCTCCTGGGGCC
>NW_027935815.1:0-221 GCF_054177405.1 Leptonychotes weddellii | reverse complement strand
ATGGCAATGGTTGGAGGGAAAATTTTTTTTTTAATTTTTTTATTCTTATGTTAATCCCCATACATTACATCATTAGTTTTAGATGTAGTGTTCCATGATTCATTGTTTGTGCATAACACCCAGTGCTCCATGCAGAATGTGCCCTCCTCAATACCCATCACCAGGCTAACCCATCCTCCCACCCCCCTCCCCTCTAGAACCCTCAGTTTGTTTTTCAGAGT
>NW_027935814.1:0-12630 GCF_054177405.1 Leptonychotes weddellii | reverse complement strand
GTGGAGGTGATAAGACGAGAAAGAAACAGAAGTGATGACCCTGGAAATCAGGGTAGTGGGTATGCTGGTGGGGGGGGAGCTGGGGGACGGGGCTCCTGCTGGGGCTGCTGGAGGGGAGCTGCCTGAGTTTGGCACCTGGAGGTGGTCATAAGAAAGTGTGTGTGGTTTTTGGTTTTTTGTGTTGGGTTTTTTTTTTTTTTTTTTACCAGAGTTATTAAGGTATCTCTTTGTGCCACATGGTTTTCTGTACCTGGGTTTTATTTTAAAAAAGAAAAAAGATTTAAAAAAAAACACCAGAAATATCATCCATGCAGATGGAGAAGGGGAGGCTCTGCTGAGTAAAGAGGCTTTCCTATGGGTGAGCACAGAGCTACGATTTGAACCCAGCCTATAACCCCCGTGGGCTTGTTTATTCATTCAACAAATATTTGCAGAGCCTGGGAGTCTTGGCCCCCCCGGGGCGGGGGGGGCTGCAGCAGCATGAGAGAGACTCATTCCTGCCCTCAGGGAGCCCAGGGGCTGGGCTTTGGGACAGGACAGAGAACTGGGAAACCCTCCTGCCAGGACACTGAGGGATTCTGGGTAAAACGTGGCAAGTAGCCTTGTAAATGGACGACACAGACTTTAAGGGAAGTCTGCAGGTGTTCAAGCAAAGAAGAGCAGAAAATTGCAGCCTGAGCTAATGCCATGGAAGGGATCCTAGGAACTTTTGAAGAGACTTTTAATTCTGAAATAAGTAAAAGTTGCAAGAATAGGATGATGAATTTTGCTGCATTTGTTCAATCATTCCTTCTCTCTCTCCTTCTGGAGGTATCATTTTCCCCCTGAATCATTTGGGAATACGCTGCAGATGTGATGCTCCTTTACTCCTAAATATGTTAGTGTGCATTTCCTAAGACTCATGACATTCTCTTGTGCAACCACATAGCTATCAAATTCTGCAGCTTTAACACAGATACGATCTAAATGTTTTGCCAATTGTCCCAGTAAAGTCATTCATAGCAGTTTTTTTTCCTCAGTCCAGGATCTAATGTGGCCATCATGTCTCTCCAGTCTCTCTGAATCTGAGAGATTCCATTCTTGATCTTGATATTCTTTGAGGAGTGCAGGTCAGTTTGTAGAATGTCCCTCCAGATCACGTACTTTTGTTAGGAGCCACAGAAGGGATGTGGTAACCTTCTGGGTACAACTTACCAGGAGGCACAGGATACTGATTATTATTAACCATTATTGACGATTATTACTATCATTTATTGGTGATGTTCACGTTGATCTCTTGGCTAAGCTGAGCAAAAGTTTTCCTGTAATTTACTATTTCCCTTTGTAATTAATCATTACTTGGGGGCTTTATTTTCATAGCCCCTGCTGGGAGTGGAGACTGAGCTTTAGGAATTAGAACCAAGAATCCTGAATAGGGAACCTTGAAGAGCCTCAGTCTCAGTGAAAGGGGAATTGGGGGGGGGAAAAAAAATCCAACTCTTATGTAAGAAGTTGAACTCTAGATTGGAAAAAGTGTCCCTTGACACTGTATGGCCTCAGGCCTGCTTTCATTTGCTTTGAATTTTAATTTATAACTAGGCAAGGAAAAGGGGATCCAGGTTGATGGGTGGTGCCCAGCCCTTGGTCCAGGGATGGGCAGGTGACCCAGGCTTGGCCAACCAGAACTCAGTATCCTGTAGCCATAGCAATTGGCGACACATGGAAAATGACCCAAGCCCAGCCAATGAGCTTCTTTCCTGGCACTTTTTTGGATGACTAGGAAGAGCCTGCATTAGTTTATGAGAGCTGCTGGCCTCATGCCTGGGTCAAGAGACAGCACAGGCCAGCTGTGGGACACTGGGCTATGTTCCGCACTGGTGAGTGCCCAGTGAATGCAGGTGGAGGTACGATAGCCACCCCCCACCTCCTCCCTACCCCATCCCCCGCCCAGCACAGCACAGCTCCTCAGGGAGCCTGGGGGAGGGGTGCCAGCAACCGAAGGTGCGGGTTTTCCCAGCACAACCTTGGAAGCCCGCTCCTTCCTTCCTGATGCTTCTGTCAGTGAGAAGGGTACAGAAAGAGCCCAGGGCCAAGTGATGGAGGGCAGAGGGCTGAGAGGGGACCGGGGGGGGGGTGTAAGTGATGGAGGGGAGAGGGCTGAGGCGGGGGGGGTGGGGGCCGTAAATGGCCTGACACCCACTGCAGGGACACAGAAACCTCTCCTGATTTTGTCCTGACCTCCATCCCCTGCCTGAATTGAAGACTTTGCCTCAGGAGCCCCTTCTGCTGGGAGAGAAAGTCAAATGTGGATCTGCCCCTGCTGTGGTGACTAAGCCTGAGACCCTGTGCAGGGTCCAGGGAGGCAGAGAGAGAGTGCAGACGGATATGGGACTCATGCTCTGGAAGGACCCCAGGGAACAGACCCCATGGGGGCCATGGGGGAATCCATGCATCTGAGAGGTTCGGAATCGAAGGGGAGGAAGAGATTAAATTCTGGCTGGGGAAGCCAGTGGGGCTTCAAGGGGGAGGCAGCAAGTGAGGAACACTTGGTCACTGAACAGTATTTTGTCAGGGGAAAGGAGGAGTGGTGGGGGCACAGCCTGAGCAAAGGCCCAGAGGTGGGAAGAATATGGGAGATTCAGGGCACAGCGGGCTGGGCCAGTGGAGAGTTGGGTCAGGGGAGTGGAGACGGAAGGCCAGCAGGTTTGGATCAGGAATTCCAAGACCTGCTCAGGACTTTGGACATTTCTAGAAGGCCATGGGGAGCCACAGCAGACCTAGGGCCTGTGAGAAGCCTCGCGTGAGAACTATAGGGGCCGTCGCCGTCAGGGCCAGGTGGGCTCAGGGTCTCACCCGAGAGTGAGGGTTTCCTGACATTATGTGCCCTGAACCTTGCCTCACCTGAATCCCTGGCCCTGCCAGACACCAGGCCAAGGGACGATGCGCTGTGAACTTCAGAACCATCTCTCTGGTTGCTGGGTTGAGAAGGGACTGTGTGGGGGTGGGGTGGGGGGGTGAGCGCAGAAGCAGGGCAGCCGAGGCTGGGGCTGCGGTGGCCAGGAGAGGGAGAGGGAGCGAGGAAGTTTGGATTTGGGACTCTGGGGTGACGGGACCTCCCTTTTACTCGGCGGTGTGCCCTGAGTGGTGTCCACGTCACCTAAATGTGTGACCTTAGGCAAGTTGCTTTACCTCTCTGTGCCATCGTGTTCTCATCTGTGAAATGGGGATGACAGCACCTATCCAGGGAGTGGTTGTGGGGGTTAAAGCACTTGGCTTCTAGTTAGCACTACCAAGTGTGGGCATTGTTATTATTACGGTTATTGGTGATGTTGCTGTCAACACTGCCTCCCTCCAGGCTTCACGGCAGACAGTCTGGAGCAAGTGAGTATGTGACCCATTAATCTTGCTCTGACCTTGAGGGTCCCAGACTCTTGGACCCCTTTCTGGAGCCCCCAGAGCCCCCATCATGGAGTTTCTGATCCGGACTCCAGTCTCCCCTGTCTGGGCGCCTGTCCAGGTCCCCTGCACTCAGCCCCGTCCTGACCGGGACAGAAACACACGCCCAGAGGGGACTTGGACACTGTGGCGCCCCTTCCCTTCTGCCTCCACCTTCCTGTCCCTGACACTTGTCTCCCGAAACCCGCCCCTTCTTTGTCCAGGCCACCGTCCCGGCTCACCGTTTCCACTCACCTTCCCTACAACAACCTTCCTGCTCCTTCTGACTTAACCAGAGAAAGGTTATATGCTCAGTTTTAGGTCATGCAGCCCGTCCTTCAAGTTCAAACAGCACAGACACCGCATGCCAGCATTTCAGATCACTTATGAAACCTGGAGAGCTGTTGATAGAAGGGGTCTCAGGGGAGGGGTGAGAGACCATTGGTTTCCTGTCATTTGCATTTCATGAAATTTGGGGAGAAATGAGTTCGCTTTTCTATTTTTTTAAATTCTGCCCAAAACCTTGGCAAGACATGTAAGTGGTAAAAAAAATTCAGATGGCACAAAAAGGTATGCAGTGAGGATGGAGTCTTCCCTCCGCCCTGGCCCCTGGCTCTGCGGGTCCCCTTTCCCACAGCAACCCTGTGCCCGGTGTCTTGTGGGCTCTCGCAGAGAAGGCGTGTGAATGCCAATACACGTGACCACAGATGCTCTTTAGTTACACAAACAGAAGCAGGGCACACTCAGTGTCTCACATCTTGCTTGCTCTCACTTGACATGTCTCGCTGATCTTCATTTAGCACGTGTGTGCCGCCATCGTCCCTTTTCACAGCTGCGTAGTATTCCACCGTGGGGCTGGCCCGAGTTCCACTTAGTCATTCCCTTGCTGTGGGACCATTAAGTTATTTCCAGCTTTTTTCTGTTTCCACGCAATGGGAGAGTCATTGTCTTTCTCCTTAATGCCATCACGCATGCGTGTGAGTAGATCTGTGCGAAAAATCTCTGCAATCAGATCTTACGACAGATTTGTGCGTTTTACCTTTAGATCCATAAGATCAAATTGCACTTTGGAGAGGTTGTACCAATTTATTGTCCCACCAACAATGTGTGAGGGTGCCTGTTTCCCTAGAAGCTTGGCGGCACTGTGTGTTATGAACTTCTGGATTTTTTTGTTACTCTGTAGGTGAAAGCAGGTATCTCTGTCTAAACTTCAGTTTTTATTTTTATTTTTTAAAGATTTCGTTATTTGACAGAGAGAGAGAGCACAAGCAGGGGGAGTGGGAGAGGGAGAAGCAGACTCCCTGCTGAGCAGGGAACCCAACACGGGCCTCGATCCCAGGACCCTGGGATCATGCATGACCTGAGCCGAAGGTAGACGTTCAACTGACTGAGCCACCCAGGTGCCCCATAAACTTCGGTTTTTAAATTGAGAGTGAAACAGAGCACCTTTTGGTTGTTGAGTCAAACCTGCCATCATTGGTCTGTGCTCCACTGTTTTTTAATTTAATTTAATTTAATTTTTCTCTTCATCCTTGATGCCCAGGCCTATGATGTATGTCCCTAGGTGTATATGTGTTTTTGTAAAACAAGTAGTAGTATCTTTAAAAAAATTTATTTGAGAGAGAGAGAGAGAGAGCACAAGCAGGAGGAGGGGCAGAGGGAGAGAGAGAATCTCAAGTAGACTCCACGCTGAGCACAGAGCCCAACTTGGGGCTTGATCTCACGACCCTGAGATCATGACCCGAGCCGAAACAAAGAGTCGGACCCTTAACGGATTGAGCCAGCCAGGCGCCCCACAAGTAGTAGTATTTTATGCATGAGAGTTTTTAATTTACAGGTTCTCCTTCTGTTTCTTTTCTTTTTTTTTTTTTAAAGATTTTATTTATTTATTTATTTATTTGAGAGAGAGAGAGAGAAACAGCATGAGAGGGGATAGGGTCAGAGGGAGAAGCAGACTCCCTGCCGAACAGGGAGCCCGATGCGGGACTCAATCCAGGGACTCCAGGATCATGACCTGAGCCGAAGGCAGTCGCTTAACCAACTGAGCCACCCAGGCGCCCCTCTCCTTCTGTTTCTTACTTCTTTCCCTCAACATTCTGTTTCCACAATGTCTGCATGTTGCCGTATGTGGCTGAGCATCTCTCACCATGCTGGAAAGCCATTTATTTCTGCTGCCTTTTCAGCAGGCCATTTGTTCACGTGCTTTGGGGCAGAACATTTTTCAGTCATGAGCAAACCTGGGCCTGAGCCTGTCTCCTCTGAAGTTGGAAAGACACGCAGGGCTGGGAGGGAGAGCGCCCAGCTGCTACATGACTAATGCTGGGTCCTGCGGCCCCCACCCCACCCGACCTGCTGCCATGGCCCCCACTTGGGCAGGTTGGGCCCTGGCAGCTGCCTACATGTGTGGCCTGGTATGGCCTTGGCAGGAGAGTGCTTGAGGGTTGTGGGGGCCCTTGGAGGGTGGGCTCAAGGCCAGGACTCTCCCCTCTCCGAGCTGTCCAGACCTCAGGCCTTCTCCCTGGGGCTCTCACACACAGCCCATGGGCTGTCAGAGGACAAGAAGCCCAGTTCCTTCCTGGAATGGGCAGAGCTAAGTGATAAGGGAGTGAAACCACCCACATCCACCCTCTCTTTATGGGCATGGCCTGATGGCGTGGGCACGCTCTGCCTGGTGTAGCGAGGCCAGGGGCTAAGTCATAGCTCCCCAGCCTTTGGCATGTTGGGTCTTTCTGAGTCAAGGTCTCCATGTGCGTCAGATAGGGGTGATTTGGGGTGTCCGAATCACCTTGTGCCTCCCTTTCTTTTGGCCACCACAGTATAATCCATCCACCCATCCAGCCAAATATTTATTGAGCACCCACTCAGCACCAGGCACTGGGCTTAGAAGTAGACCTGATGGACAATAATCTGTGCATTCCTGGAGCTGATTGTGTGTGTGGGTGTGTGTGTGATAGGCAGAATAATGGGAACCCCCACCCCACAATATCCACATCCTAATCCCTAGAACCTTCGAATACGCTAGGTTACATGGCAAGGGGGAATCAAGGAGGCTAATCAACGGACCTTGAGCTGGAGAGATGATCCTGGACTATCCACTGGGCCCAGTGGAATCACAAGAGTCCTTCTAAGTGCAAGAGGGAGGCAGCCAGGGAGGGTGAGAGCCAGAGGGACGAAGCACAAGAGAGACCAGACTCACCACTGCTGGTCTTGAGGATGGAGGATGGAGCCAAGAAAGGCAGGTGGCCTGTAGCAGCTGACAAGGAAAAGAAACAGATTCTGTCTTTGAATCTCCAGAAGAAACTCAGCCCTGCCCCTGGAGTTTCACCTAATGAGACCCAGCTTGAGCTTCTGATCTCCACAACTATGAGGTAAGGTTGCATTGCTGTAAAAGCTACCAAGTTGTGGGGATTTGTTACAGCACAACAAGAAACTAATATACAAATAAACAAGTGTAACATATAATAGGTGAGGTGGTGAGAAGTGCTATGGGGAAAATAAAGCCAGATGGGGGATGGGGATATTGGCTTGGTTTATGATTTTAAGCAGGGTGAACAGGCTGGAAAGGCCTCACTGAGAAGGTCGCATTTAACAGAGGCCTGAAGGAGGTGAAGACATGTGCCACATGGATAATGGCGGAAAGTGTACCAGGCGAACAGAACAGCAAGTGCAAAGGCCCTGAGGTGGGGGTGTATCTGGACAGCCACTGTGACTGGGGCAGAGGTGGGGGAGATGGAGAGAGGGAGGTCAGGAAGGTTGTGGGGGTCAAATGAGCTCGGGTGAGAGGGGCCTGGCATACAGGAGCCCCTCAACAAGATCTGTAAAGGTGGTGCTGGGCCGGGGGTCCCAGTCTCAGAAGCAAAGCATGCTTCTCCAAGCAGGAATTGAACCAAGATCCATCCCTTTCCCAGCTCTGTGCAGGGTGCTGAAGTGAGGAAGGAATGTGCCCGCCCCCCCCCCCCCACCTCTTGCTTCTTAGGCCAGCTTGTTGCTTAGCATTATTCTCTGGATCTCAGTGCCTGATACAGTCTGGTCTAGGTGGGTGGGCAGAGATATTATAACCTCCCTCTCGTCCCGGAACTGCCAGGCCTCGGTGCAGAAGGCTGCGCTGCCTTCCTTGGGATTGTGGCCAAGCAGGCCGGCCTGTGCCCTGAGCTCGGGCAGCTGGGCTGAGGCCTGGGGAGAAAGATGGCTATTTTCCCTCCAGTTCCTGTACTCCGAGCCCTGGGGCGGATGGCTCCCCCTCCCTGGGCCTCAATCTCCACATCTGTGCCACAGTGGTTGGATTATTGAGAGTCTCAAACCCACAGCCTGCAGTTACATCCTGCTCACAGATGTGCTTAAATGTTTTACGTTAGTTGCCACCACTTAAAAGTTGGGAAACTTCTCATAAAGCTGTATTTGTAAGGTTGCTCTTGAGAAATCGCAAGGTCTGGCAGCTGGTGATTGGAGCTGAGTAGTGGCAACCACAGTCCCCACCCGGCCCACTTGGCCATTTCTGACTCTTATCCTGCAATGTCAGGGTGATTGAGTTCCCAGCCCTGGACTCCCATGGCCCCTCCGGCTCTGAGTTCATTCATTCATCCAAAAGCTAGTCCGTGGGACACCTAGGTGCCTCAGTCGGTTAAGCGTCTGCCTTCGGCTCAGGTCATGATTCCGGGGTCCTGGGATCGAGCCCCGCATCGGGCTCCCTGCTCGGTGGGGAGCCTGCTTCTCCCTCTCCCTCTGCCTCTCCCTCCGGCTTGTGCTTTCTCTCTCTCAAATAAATAAATAAAATCTTAAAAAAACACAAAAAACAAAAGCTAGTCCGCACGTGTTAACAGGTGTAGGACCTAAGAGCTAAGCCTTATAATGCCCATTTACAGATGGGGGGAGGAGGGTTCAGCCAGGGGACCTGGTTCACCAGGGTCACAGAGCCACAGTGGACTGACCAATTGACAATTGGCCAAAATTTATTGAATATTGACCATAGGCCCAACACCTCCGTGGTGTGCCTGACCCTGAGGCACAGCAGGGGACAGGATGGACACGGAGCCCATCCCCTGGAGCTGCTGGTCAGGTGGGGAGATAAACAGGGACACAGACAATCCCCACACAGAGAAGCCAGTGTTGGGATGGGGGAAGAAAGCCCAGGGGCTGTGGGAACCGGTGGTGTGGTGGGGGGGACCTGCACCTGGAGAGGGATTGAAGGTGGGCTTCCTGGGGGAGGAAGAGGAGCAGCAGGGAGAGGAGGAGGGGTCCAAGCAGAGGGCACAGCCTGGGCAAAGTCCTGGAGGCCAGTGAAAGATGGGGGCCTGGTCAGCGAGCTGCCGGAGCCGGCGGGGGGGGAGTCTGGAGGGGCCAAGGCACAAGCTGGGGTGAGGGGAGGTCGTGGTTATCCTGAGGGCCGTGGGGGTCCTAGGAGGCCTGAGACCAGGAGGGACAGGATCCCGTGCACCCACCTCACAATCCATGGAAGCTCACCTCTCCTTCCTCTCCCCTCCTCTGTCCCCCTCCACCTCTGTTTCTATGTCTGTCTGTCCTTTTGAGTCTTTCTCTCTCTGACCATCTCTGTCCAGTCTCCACCTCCGTCTGTGTGTCTGTCAGCCTCTATCTCCCCCCCCCACCAATCTGGTGACACAAATGCTCCTGTCTGACTCCCATCTACCCCCCCCAAGTCTCCCCACTCCTACTGGAAAGCTCTCAGGGGAAATGTGTTCACCACCAGCCGTTTGTGAATGCTCCAGGGGTCCAGCCCCAGCCACAGGCGGCCTGGCCTCAGTCCCTGGAGGGAAACTGCAGGTTTTCAATTCTTCCACATGGTGGGAGGGGCCTGGATCTCTGCAGAGACTCCCCTTGAGCTCCTCCTAGGCTCTGAATGTCCTAGTCTGTGGATGTCCCAGGAGAAGGATTTTCCCCGGAAGGAGAAGGTGGAAGGAGGAATGAGGGACATTTGGGGCCAAGAGAGGCCTGTCTAGTTCCTCTTCTGTCCCTCATCTGCACCTTGCGGGCACGCAGTAGGCCCTCGATGAATGTCTGATGAATGCACAGGTGGATGGTTGGCTGCCTGGGTGGGGGGTTAGAACTTAATCCTGAGAACATTGATCTTGAAGGAAAATTACTCGGCCATGATCCAAACCTCCGAGTCACCCGGCTGGCTCCACCTCCCTCCCTGCTGGCCTCCTCCAGTGTAAGTATCTCTAGGGAGAGGGTGTGTCTTCGCTCAGAGACATCTGCGTGTGTCTATGTTCAGAGATGGGCCATGTGATGCCCTGGCTTCCATGTGTTATAATCCCCCACAATGCCTAGCACGATGCGTTTGTTTCTGTGACACGCGGAGCACATGAGTACGTGTGGAGGCCCACGAGGCTTACTCAAGTATCTCTGGCATCTCGGGTGGTATATGGTCAGGGTGGCATCGAACCACAGCAAAAGCCTGTGGGAGGTAAGTTTGTTGTCATTCTTCAGGTGGAGGATGCTGAGGCTCAGAGGAGGTCATAGGAAGGGATAGGGGAGGCACCAAGCCCGAGCGCATGTCCTCTGACTCCCAGGTCAGTGTCTTCTCAGCCACATCCACTGGTCTCAGAATGGCCTCAAGGAGATCTGCTCTTTAGAGGAGGGAAGAGGGCCAGAGTGAGCAACCATAATGGTGCTAGTATTTCGTGAGCATTTACTATGTGCTAGACCTTCTAAGTGTTCTCTTATTTATCCTTCCTGAATCAGTCAAGGTTCCACCAAAGAAGATCCAGGAGAGAGGCGGTGGGGGGGTGGGGTAGAGAGAGAGACAGAGAGAGAGGGAGATCTATTGTAAGGACTTGACGTATGTGGTGGGAGTCTGGTTAGGCAAGTCCAAATTTGTGCAGGCCATTAGGAAGGGCAGCCTAGAGATTCAGGCAGGAGCAGATACAGAGACTCCTGTCCACAGGTGGGATTTCTTCTTTCTTAAGGAAACCTCATTCTGTTCTTAAGGCCTTTCAACTGATTAGATCAGGCCCACCCGGATGATCCGGGATAATCTCCCCTACATATAGTCCATGACTGTAGATGTTAATCACATCTACAAAACACGATTGTGGCAACCCCATCTGTGCCCCTGTTTCGCTGACAAACTGGGCATGAGTCTAGAACTGACCATCCTGCTCCCAAGAAGCCTAGAAGGCATGTACTGATAATGCTTCCATGTAGGGTGGGAAAACTGAGGCTTATGGAGGGGAAGGCAATCTAGGCAATAGGAACTGCAAGTGCCAAGGCCCAGAGGCAGGGCTGAGCTTGAATATTCAAGGAGTGGAAGGAAAGTTAGCATGGCTGGATCCTAGTGAGTCGGGGGGGGCAGTCATCATGCTTCCATGTAAGGTGGGAAAGCTGAGGCTTGTGGAGCGGAAGTGGTCTGGCTCTTGGCCCCGCAGCTGGTAGGGAAAGAACCAGGTTCACAGCAAGGCTGGGCACCTCCAGATCCTATGTTCTTACCACCTCGCAGTTATTCTTGGCAGCCCTTTTTAGTCCTACCCCAGGGGAGCGGGGACCTGCCTGACTCAGGGGTCAGAAATCAAATAGCCCACTTTAGAGCAGAGGCCATGTTTTCTATAGAATAGGGAAAGAACTTGGGGTGTGACTTGAGTGGTTCGAACCCTGGCTTTACCACCTGCTAGCTTACGCACGATAACACGGCATGTCCTGACGTTCAGGTGCCACCACAGTGGTCCCTGGGCTGACTTCGGGCCAACTCTGGACTTGGCTCTACGTGATGGTGAGAGCGTTGATCTGATTTCAGTTCTCCTTTAATCCTACTGACTGTGGCCGGGAGGACGTCGCAGATTGCAGCCACCGTGTCTCCAAGCGCCTCTCTGATGTTGGCCAATCTCCTTTCTAACAAAACACAACAGCCCCAGGCTTAACACCTGCAGCAGCATCAGTGTCCCACATCAGATAATGTTATTGTGTCTCCATGGAACGTCCTTGTGTCGTTTTCCTGCTATTTATAGAAAGTATATGGTGATTCTCCCTACATGGTGTTATTGCTAAGATTCCTCTATACAGGGGTGCTTGGGCCGCGCAGTCAGTTAAGCGTCTGACTCTTGATTTCGGCTCAGGTCATGATCTCAGGGTCCTGGGATCGAGTCCCGCATCGGACTCCTTGCTCAGTGGGGAGCCTGCTTCTCCTTCTCTCTCCCTCTGCTTGTGCTCTCTCTGTCAAATAAATCAAATCTTAAAAAAAAAAAAAAAGATTCCTCTATACGGGGTGCTTGGGCGGCGCAGTCAGTTAAGCGCCTGACTCTTGATTTCGGCTCAGGTCATGATCTCAGGGTCGTGAGATGAAGCCCCACGTCAGGCTCCATGCTCAGCGGAGGGTCTGCTTGAGATTCTCCCTCTCTTCCTCTCCCCCTGCTCACCTGCTCTCTCTCAAATTAATAAATAAATCTTTTTTAAAAAGAAAAACACAAAAAAAGATTCCTTTATCTAAGTTTCCTTAAATAAAGAAATTGATCTAAAGAGAAATGCTAAACAATATAGTACAGAGAGTACACAGAGCAAAACAACAAAACAGCAACAGAAAGAACACAGAGTTAATGGAGAAAGGTTTACTTAGCATCTGACAGGCAGTCGTCATACTTGTGATGACTCTTATTCGTTCGTTCATTCATTCAGTCACTCATACGTTCGATGAGCATTTATTAAACACCTACTATGTGCCAGGTACTTGTTCGGGTACCTTATCAAGAGATAAGATTGTTTTCTTATGGGGCAGACATTCTAGTGGGAAACACCAACAATAGCAATCCAGCGAATAATCAAACAGAATCATGTCATCAGGGAACAAGTCCAATGAAGGCAACATGCCTGGGAAGAGGGGTGTGTGCAGAGATTTGGAGAAGGGACCTCCTCTGGCTGGGGTGGTCGGAGAAGGCTTCTCTGCAAAGGTCATATCGGAGTCAAGACCTGGTTAACAAGAACCAGCCGGTCATGGGGAGATCACGGGGAAGGTGTTCTAGGCAATAGGAACAGCAAATGCAAAGGCCCAGAGGCAGGGCCGAGCTTGAATATTCAAGGAGCGGAAGGAAAGTTAGCATGGCTGGATCCTAGTGAGTCAGTGGGGAAAGTGGGAGGTGAAATCAGAGGGGTAACAGGGACCAGACAGCCAGGGCTCCAAGAGCCATTAGTATTATTTTTATGCCACCATGAGGGCTCCATGCATACGGCTGGCCTACCAGCTGTCATATGTATACAGCTGAGGGTATCTAT
>NW_027935813.1:0-221 GCF_054177405.1 Leptonychotes weddellii | reverse complement strand
CTACATTCTTCCCCTCCCGCTCCCTTCTTCTTCTTCTTTTTTTTTTCTTAACATATATTGCATTATTTGTTTCAGAGGTACAGATCTGAGATTCAACAGTCTTGCACAATTCAAGTGCTGTTGCTATATTATCTCCCATTGCTTGCCTAGACCACAGTTTGTCCCCTCTACTGTTAATGGGCATCTAGGCTGTTTGTAGTGCTTGGCTATTGGAGCCGGAA
>NW_027935812.1:0-221 GCF_054177405.1 Leptonychotes weddellii | reverse complement strand
AATTTATTTCCACCATTCTCAGTCTGGTGTATCCCCCCCTTCCTTGCTGGCTTCCCGGTGTGACCAGCCAGTTGATAGGAAAGCATAGAGGGACAAACCTCATGGATGCCTGTATGTAGATGCACTCCAGGTCACCAGCATGTCCTAGAAAACATCCAAGTGAAATGTCATTCATCTAGTATTTGCAGCGAGGTATGACCGTGAATTGCTCCCGCATTTCT
>NW_027935811.1:0-221 GCF_054177405.1 Leptonychotes weddellii | reverse complement strand
GCACATAGGCGATGGGCACACACACGCACACACACGCGTGCACGGTCACGCACATAGGCGATGGGCACACGTGCACACACACACACGCACACCATCACACAGGCTTGCACTCAGACGTGGGTACATGTACGTGTGCACGGTCATGCACATAGGCGATGGGCACACACACACACACACGCGTGCACGGTCACGCACATAGGCGATGGGCACACGCACACACA
>NW_027935810.1:0-221 GCF_054177405.1 Leptonychotes weddellii | reverse complement strand
TAAAAAAAAAAAAAAAAGAAAAGAAAAGTGACAGCAACCACGTGTTTGAGCGTCCGGAGGCCAGAGATCCACGAGCATGTCACGTGAGGGGAGGGATTGTCGCCAGACCTGGGTTTATGTTTTATGTTACTGTTTCTCGGGGCAACGACTGATTTGCGTTTGGTAGCGTCTGTGGTCTCTGAGGCCTGGTGTAACCTCCACGGGGGCCGACGCGGCAGGAG
>NW_027935809.1:0-221 GCF_054177405.1 Leptonychotes weddellii | reverse complement strand
TTTTTAATTAATTAATTTATTTATTTAAGAGAGAGACAGAGCGCGAGCTGGGGGAGGGGCACAGGGAGAAGGAGAGAGAGGATGAATCCCAAGTAGGCTTTACAGTTGTGGAGCCTGATGTGGGGCTCGATCTCAGGAACCTGAGATCATGACCTGAGCCGAAACCAAGAATCAGACTCTTAACCAACTGAGCCACCAGACACCCCCGATTTAGTGCATTT
>NW_027935808.1:0-221 GCF_054177405.1 Leptonychotes weddellii | reverse complement strand
TCAATATCCATGAGCCTTAAAGGGGCCACTGTTTGCAAATGTACCCGGACTGATTTTAAACAGGTGTGGTAGGGCCTGCAGACGCAGAAATGACGGTCATGAAGGGAGATTGTATACTCAAGCAGAAGCAGGCGAGCCGCGCTCAGGGGGAAGCCCCAAGGGCAGCCAGGAGGCCGAACAAGCCAGGGGAAAGCACGGGGGGAGGCTTCATTGTGGTTTTC
>NW_027935807.1:0-221 GCF_054177405.1 Leptonychotes weddellii | reverse complement strand
CCTGAGAGATTTTTACTTTAATTAGTCTGGGGTAGGGCCTCAGCAAAGCTCCCCAAGTGATTCCAAAATGCAGTCACATTTAAGAAGTAATTCAATAAAGGGGCGCCTGGGTGGCTCAGTTGGTTAAGCAACTGCCTTCAGCTCGGGTCATGATCCTGGAGTCCCGGGATCAAGTCCCACATCGGGCTCCCTGCTCAGCAGGGAGTCTGCTTCTCCCTCTG
>NW_027935806.1:0-221 GCF_054177405.1 Leptonychotes weddellii | reverse complement strand
AACAGGATCATGACCAAAGCCAAAGGCAGATGCTCAACCGACTGAACCACCCAGGCACCCTCATTTTATGTAAGTTTTTAAAAATTCTCCCTACTCTACCTGCATGTTCCTCATCACACTTCCTCTGGACTGCTATTTCTTCCCCAAAACAATGACTCCTACACTTTTTGTACACCTAGGTTCATGTGTGTGTGTGTGTGTGTGTGTGTGTGTGTTGTGTT
>NW_027935805.1:0-221 GCF_054177405.1 Leptonychotes weddellii | reverse complement strand
TCTGCCTCAAATTCAGAAGTCATAGCATTATTTAGATGCACTTCTTGATTCTTAATATTGTTTAATTCTTTCAGTTCTGATTAATCTTATCAGAAATTTATTCATTTTATTAGTCATTTCAAGGAAATTAACTTTTAAGCTATTCATCCTCTTTTTTCCAACTTCATTACTTTCTATTATCTTTATTATTTGCCTCCTACTTTTGTTGGATTTATTATTGT
>NW_027935804.1:0-221 GCF_054177405.1 Leptonychotes weddellii | reverse complement strand
ATTTTATATAAAGAAAAGTTTTAGGATTTCAATGATCAGTGCCTCAGGAAAGCATTGATGAAATTGTGTTTTGGCTCAAATGCCTGTATAGTATAGTTTTACTTTTTTTTTTTTTAAAGATTTTATTTATTTATTTAACAGAGAGACACAGCGAGAGAGGAAACACAAGCAGGGGGAGTGGGAGAGGGAGAAGCAGGCTTCCCGCGGAGCAGGGAGCCCGA
>NW_027935803.1:0-1296 GCF_054177405.1 Leptonychotes weddellii | reverse complement strand
TGTAAAGATTACTTAAAAAACAAAAAATAGGGGCACCCTGCTCTTGATTTCAGCTCAGGTCATTGGGATTGAGCCCCACGTTGGGCTTCATGCTCAGCGGGGAGTCTGCTTGAGGATTTTCTCTCCCTCTCTCTCTGCCGCCCCCCACGCTGGCGCTCTCAGTCTCTCTAAAATAAATCTTTAAAAAGAATAAAAAATAAAAATATTCCTCAGTTTGATATGTGGCAAATAGTATCACATCACAATTTGTGCTACTTTAATAATAAGGCTGAATTGAATTTTTTAAGAATTCCAGTATAATTAGCATACAGTATTCTATGAGGTTCAGGCATACAATATAATGATTCCATAATTCTTTACGTTTGGGTCTATCATTGTGTTAGTTGGGGTCCTCTGAGAAGCAGATGCCAAGACAGGATGGAACAAGCAAGAGTCTTGCTGGGGGAAATGCCACGGGAGGACAGAGGGAGGTGGGGAGCAGGAGGAGGCAGGAGAGCCTTCAGACCCACGTCCAGGTCTCCCACTTGTGAAAGGAGAGGGGCAAGGAGGATTGTGCAGGATGACTCTCAGATCACAATGCTGCTCAGAGAAAGTCTCAAGCAGACCAGTGGCGGGTTTCCAAGGTGGCCTGGGTCAAGGACTGTACCATGCTCTGTCACTGGCTGGGAACAGCCTAGAGGAAGCATGGCAGCCCAGCAGGACCGCCATGCTGGATCCAAAGATGCTCTAGCTTGAGGCTGTCAATCAGCCTTTTTTCCCCACCAGAAGTTCTCTTGAAGGGAGATCTCATCAACCTCACCTCCACGGCCACCACTGTAGTCATTCTTTTAGAAGTTACCGGCCCACATCCTTGGCCTGATTTTCTATGGTATCTTTGTGTTTTCATTACAGATCTGCAGAAATTCTTCATATGTTTGGTATAGTAGTGCTTGGTTGAATATGCTGCAAGTATTCCCTCCTACTCCTTGCTTTCTTTTATTTTTTTATTTTTTTTTTAAAGATTTTATTTATTTATTTGAGAGAGAGAATGAGAGAGAGAGAGAGAGAGCATGAGAGGGGGAGGGTCAGAGAGAGAAGCAGACTCCCCGCCGAGCAGGGAGCCCGATGCGGGACTCGATCCCGGGACTCCAGGATCATGACCTGAGCCGAAGGCAGTCGCTCAACCAACTGAGCCACTCAGGCGCCCCCTTGCTTTCTTTTAAATCTGAATCTGTGTTTCACCATTTAGAAGGCTTTTAAGTTGGGCGCCTGGGTGGCTCAGTTGGTTAAGCCACTGCCTTCGGCTCAGGTCATGAT
>NW_027935802.1:0-221 GCF_054177405.1 Leptonychotes weddellii | reverse complement strand
ATAAATATTGTCTATACATTGGCAACTCAACAGAGAATAAGTTCATATTCAATTTATCCTGTAAATTTTGAATAAACAGAGGAAAAATTATATATATATTTAAAACAGATGTTATTTATTTATTTATTTATTTATTTATTTTTGAGACAGAGAGAGAGAGACAGCAAGCACACAAGTGGGGGGAGCAGCAGAGGGAGAGAATCTCCAGCAGGTTCCCTGCT
>NW_027935801.1:0-221 GCF_054177405.1 Leptonychotes weddellii | reverse complement strand
CCCCCCGTTAGGATGACGTGCGCAGACCCTCATCTGACTGCTGTGCAGGACGCCACACCCCAGCCTGCTCCCCTGCAGAGCCTGGCGCGTGCCTTCCCCGCCCAGAGTGAGGGTCTTGAGCAGCATGCGCCCCTCCGAGATAAACCCCAAAGCCGTGGGAGGGGAGAGGCTTCGGCCGTGTGGTTTCCCACTTCTGAGCGAGAGCCTGGCCCCTGGCCAGC
>NW_027935800.1:0-221 GCF_054177405.1 Leptonychotes weddellii | reverse complement strand
CTAACATAACATAATAAAATTTAAAAAAAAAAGTAAACAAAAATAATACCATAAAAAAACAAAACAAAACTAACTCTTCAATATTGTAGGTTGTCATGAATTTTCCTACAGTAGTGTAGGAAGCTTTGTCATTTAGCATATTCTATTACAGAAAATATCCCCAAAGCCAAAATAACTTGGAGGAAGACTTTAAGATATCTAATTGAGTTCTGGTCTGGGTT
>NW_027935799.1:0-221 GCF_054177405.1 Leptonychotes weddellii | reverse complement strand
GGGCGCCTGGGTGGCTCAGTTGGTTAAGCAACTGCCTTCGGCTCAGGTCATGATCCTGGAGTCCCGGGATCGAGTCCCGCATCGGGCTCCCTGCTCGGCAGGGAGTCTGCTTCTCCCTCTGATCCTCCCCCTCTCATGCTCTCTGTCTCCCATTCTCTCTCTCAGATAAATAAATAAAAAATCTTTAAAAAAAAAAAAAAGACTTAAATAAGCATGTTATC
>NW_027935798.1:0-221 GCF_054177405.1 Leptonychotes weddellii | reverse complement strand
CATCATGGAGGGCTTCCTGGTGGAGGTGACACCTGCCATGAACCGACCCATCCTGTTGCCAAAGCTCCAGCTGCACCTTATCTTCCCCTTTTCACTGGGAGCAGCTCAAAGGCAGGGCTGGCTGCCCCTCAGCCACCCTCTTGTCCCCAGAGCCCCACCCAGGTCCTGGCAGGCCCCAAAGACTGCTCAGTAGGAGTCCGCAGAATTAGGAAGGAGAAAAA
>NW_027935797.1:0-221 GCF_054177405.1 Leptonychotes weddellii | reverse complement strand
GGGGAGCGGGAGAGGGAGAAGGAGGCTTCCGTGGAGCAGGGAGCATGATGCGGGGCTCGATCCCAGGGCCCTGGGATCATGACCTGAGCCAAAGGCAGGGGCTTAATGACTGAGCCACCCAGGCGCCCTGGAACTGAATTGTTTTGTCTGCCAGTGGCCTTTGTTCTGTTGCATTGTACTTTGGTCTCCATAAAAGAGCGTATAGAAGAGACCGTGTTCTG
>NW_027935796.1:0-221 GCF_054177405.1 Leptonychotes weddellii | reverse complement strand
ACAGCAAGGAGGGGCAGAGGGAGAGAGAGAGAGAATCTTTAAGCAGACTCTGTGCTGAGTGTGGAGCCCAACATGGGGCTCGATCCCACGACCCTGAGATCCTGACCTGAGCCGAAATCAAGTGTTGGACGCTTAACCGACTGTATCACCCAGATGTCCCACAGTCTGTTTTAAAGTATATTTTGTGGAGGGGGGGAAAGATGGCGGAGGAGTAGGGGACC
>NW_027935795.1:0-221 GCF_054177405.1 Leptonychotes weddellii | reverse complement strand
AACATAAGAATAAAAAAAAAATTTAAAAAAAAAAAAAAAAAAGAGTCAGTGGTCTCTGAGCCAGGGCCCAAAAGGCTTTTTTGTATGGAAAGAGAAACTTTGTAAATGTGGAATCCAGCTGCTGGGGGACCTTTCCGTCTTACTCTTCCCCAACTTGTTACAGAGAGGTGATGCTGTTTTATACCTGGGCTCCACACAGATAAGGTTGGATAACCGCATTT
>NW_027935794.1:0-221 GCF_054177405.1 Leptonychotes weddellii | reverse complement strand
CACCTGCTTTAAAACTTCCTTATTTTGGGGGTGCCTGGGTGGCTCAGTCGGTTAAGCGACCGACTCTTGGTCTGGCCTCAGGTCGTGATCTCAGGGTCCTGAGATCGAGCTCCGCTTCAGACTCCACATACAGGGGGAGTCTGCTGGAGATTCTCTCTCTCCCTCTCCCTTTGCCCCTTCCCCTGCTCGCGCTTCCTCTTTTTTTCTAAAATGAACAAATA
>NW_027935793.1:0-221 GCF_054177405.1 Leptonychotes weddellii | reverse complement strand
TTTTGTTGCTGGTATATAGAAATGCAATTGCTTGTATATTAATTCTACTTTCAGCCATCTTGATAAATTCTATTATTTCTAGTAATTTGTATGAAGATTCTTTTGGATTTTCTTTTTTTTTTTTTATTCTTATGTTAATCCCCATACATTACATCATTAGTTTTAGATGAAGTGTTCCATGATTCATTGTTTGTGCATATCACCCAGTGCTCCATGCAGAA
>NW_027935792.1:0-1297 GCF_054177405.1 Leptonychotes weddellii | reverse complement strand
TGAGGTCAAAGAGGTTGCTGCCTGTGTTCTCCTTTTGAATGGAGCTTCTGATTGACCCAACCTGTGTTGCTGACACACCTTAAATTTAAAGACTCGGGGTTGAGCAAGATGGCGGAGGAGTAGGAGACCTGGATTTCATCTGGTCTCAGGAATTCAGCTGGATAGGGATCAAACCATTCTGAACACCTACAAACTCAACAGGAGATTGAAGAAAAGAATAGCAACAACTCCCTGAACAGAAAAGCGACCACTTTCTGGAAGGTAGGATGTGTGGAGAAGTGAATCTGAGGCGATATTCGGGAGGATAGACGGCGGGGAAGGGGGGCCTCCGTCACCCACTACGGGCAAATGATAGAGCAGCGGAGGACAAAATCAGAACTTTTACAAGTCGGTTCCACTGAGGGATGTCGCTCCAGTGGCTAAGCAGGGGGTGGAACCCTCATGGGACAGTGTGGTCTCAGGACCCTTGGGGTCACAGAAAGACCGGGGGTGTCTGAGTGCAGCAGAGCTCCCAGGTATCAGAGCAGGGAAGCCGGCTGCAGAGATGGAGTCAGGGCATGGGCTCTCAGCTCGGGGTTGCAATAGACTGTGATCCGCGGCACAGTTGGGCCATTGCTCCTCTAGCAGGGGCCCAACAAGTGGCAGATCCGGGGAGACTCCCCTTCCTCCCCCGGGAGGAGAGGCATGGGAGCACACCACAGGAATTGGCTGGGTTTGGAGACTCCACACCGAGTCGGGTGGCAGAGAGAGAAACCCTCAGTCACAGGCCGGGTGAGCACAGAGTGCGGCCGGAGACCGGGGAGATGGGAGTGACTGACTGCTTTTCTCTGGGGGCTCACTGAGGAGCAGGGCCACAAGTTCTCGGCTCCTCTGGGGTGGAGACTGGGAGGCCTCCATTTCACTCTTATCCTCCAAAGCTGCAGGGAAAACTTGCAGGGAACAAAAGCTCCTGAGAGCAAACCTGAGCAAATTACTTAGCCTGGACAGACAAGGGCGGGGCAATCCCGCCTCCGGCAAACACATTTGGGAATCTCGGCAACAGGCCCCTCCCCCAGAAGATCAGCAAGAACAGCCAGCCAAGACCAGGTTTACCCATCAATGAGAACTGCAGAACTCCAGCACTAGGGAAATAATGCACATAGAATGCATGGGTTTTTTACCATGATTCTTTAGTCTTTCAAAGTTAATTTTTTTTAACTTTTTTTTTTGAAGTGTTCTCTTTCCCTTTTCCAACCAATATCTTATCAATACCTTTTTTAAAAAATATTTTTATTTTTCATTTTTAGTCATATTCTAT
>NW_027935791.1:0-221 GCF_054177405.1 Leptonychotes weddellii | reverse complement strand
GTAGAGCCATTAAACAAGGTACTTCTACTGAATCACAAAATGTTTTGTTTCTACTTTTTTTTTAAGTTTCACCACATTAAAATTTCATGTTCTCCTTTATGATTTGACATTAAACATTTCCCGAAGGCTAGTAAATGATGTTATCTTGTTATTGATGTACAATTCACTAGAGAATATTTTATGAGGACTAAAAAAAAAAATCAATTCTTATGTCTTTTGTC
>NW_027935790.1:0-221 GCF_054177405.1 Leptonychotes weddellii | reverse complement strand
CTGGTGGTGGGTATTGAGGAGGGCACATTCTGCATGGAGCACTGGGTGTTATGCACAAACAATGAATCATGGAACACTTCATCTAAAATTAATGATGTAATGTATGGGGATTAACATAAGAATAAAAAAAATGTATGAAAACTGCTTTTTAAATCATCTATATATATACATATACACATATGTATGAATATGTACATATACAAATATTTATATATTTATAT
>NW_027935789.1:0-221 GCF_054177405.1 Leptonychotes weddellii | reverse complement strand
CCAGTACTACTGTTCAGCTACCCCCATCGTCATGTCAGCCTCCCATGCTCTCCTTCTGAGATAGCCTTCTGTCATGTGGATCCTCAGCTTCCAGGATTTTCCTACCGTTAGAATTATTTTAGATGAGTATCTCTCCTAGAAAATAGTCTGCTTCTTGCCTTTGAAAATCTCAAGGCTCTGCATTCCCTCCTGGGGGCTCCGGTGGAGCACTCACATAGCTC
>NW_027935788.1:0-221 GCF_054177405.1 Leptonychotes weddellii | reverse complement strand
TGCTGGTGGTCCACCAATGTCCATCCTCCCTTCTTCCATAGTAGTAGCTCCCCTGACTTCTATAGCTGGGCATAGGCTGAGAAGCTGGTACCTCAAATTACATGGTGGTAGAATGTTTGGTCAGGTTTCGAGGCCTGCATTACTTTGGACGGTAGACTATAATTTGACCAAATCTGTAGCATTAGGGAAATGGTAGGAAGGATCCAGAATGATGGCTTATG
>NW_027935787.1:0-221 GCF_054177405.1 Leptonychotes weddellii | reverse complement strand
GGGCTCGCCAGGCAATGGAAAAGGACAGGAGGCCTCGTGGGAGTCCCAGAAAGGCTTCACAGGGACTTGTGCTCCGCACAACGAGGCCGCCGGAAGGAAGGAATTCTCGGGCTGGCTCCCCGAGGGGCGGTCAGGGAGGGTTTTTTACGGAAACTTAGGTGGGGAGAGGGTTTAGTACAAGCAGGTGGAGGCGGGGGTGTATCCGCACCTGCGCGCGTAAA
>NW_027935786.1:0-221 GCF_054177405.1 Leptonychotes weddellii | reverse complement strand
AGGCACCCCTGATAGGCAGCTTTCTTATATCAGAGTTTTAAAGTTGAGCTCATACTCTACATGCCATCTTTCTTGACCAGATTGGGCTTTATTCTTGCGAGAGACCTTAATTCTACATGGTTTTTGTATTTGGGGGATTAAATCTTTTGAACATTTTTTGCCAGAACCATTTACAAAGCAATATCAGTGCACTTTGGCTCAATTTTAGTCTCCACCCTTTG
>NW_027935785.1:0-221 GCF_054177405.1 Leptonychotes weddellii | reverse complement strand
TCTGTCATTTCCCCCCCTTGGAGGGAACCCCTGCCAGGAAAACAAGGGAGGGTGGGGGACCCCGGGCTGCTCCCCATGACCTTGGAGCCCTCCTTTTCTTCCAGGAGATTTACCAAAACCTTCCCTCCAAGCCCACCAAAGGGGTGAGGTGACCGCAGGAGACACTGTGACCCTGCAGTGCCAGAGGCCAGACAGTATTTTCGTGCCTGTAATGTTCGCTC
>NW_027935784.1:0-221 GCF_054177405.1 Leptonychotes weddellii | reverse complement strand
TGGTATTTTTAGTAGCTTCCTGGTTGTTGTTGTTGGTGGTGGTGGTAGGGACGGCTTTCAAGATGGGCCTTGGGGCGCCTGGGTGGCTCATTCGTTAAGCGTCTGCCTTTGGCTCAGGTCATGATCCCAGGGTCCTGGGATCGAGCCCCACATCGGGCTCCCCGCTCCGCGGGAAGCCTGCTTCTCCCTCTCCCACTCCCCCTGCTTGTGTTCCCTCTCTC
>NW_027935783.1:0-221 GCF_054177405.1 Leptonychotes weddellii | reverse complement strand
GAGCAAGTACCTACAACAATGACAACAAGATCCACACACACAAAGGGAGAAGCAAACTGCCTTGGCTCATGTTATGAATGAAGAAAACAAGTCTACCCTGAGAATCCATAGCTGGTCTGACTCCGCGTCAGTTTGGAGTTGGATTCATGCTAAAGGGTCAAGATGCTGGTGACCCTACTTTGGCCATAGGCCTGAAGATCCTAGCACAAGAAACCCAAACA
>NW_027935782.1:0-221 GCF_054177405.1 Leptonychotes weddellii | reverse complement strand
GGAGCAGTTAGCTCTGTCATATCTGGTTTTAATGCAGTATTTATTGAAATTTAGGGGACCTGAAATACATTCATACATATATACATAAAAGTCTAGATAACTACATACCATGTTAAGCACAGTCCTATGGTATTTAAATTTAGCATAAAAGCACTTTTATCAATTATTTAAGAATAAATATCTCAAAGATACGGAACAAAATCTTACTAAGAGTTGACCGT
>NW_027935781.1:0-1297 GCF_054177405.1 Leptonychotes weddellii | reverse complement strand
TCCTCAGAATAGTGCCTGGCAGAAAGAACCCTTCGTATAACTGTTAGCTATTCCTCTTAGCTCATATTTTAAAATGAAATGTTCTGACACGTATGGGTTTTTGTGTTGTGTTTTAGAGTAAAGCCCCGCCATTAGCTGAGATTAGCAAGGCTAATTGTGTCTTTTCTTTTTCTCTCTCTCTCTCTTTCTTTTTTTTTTTTTTTAAATATTTCTTTCCAAAGGGAAATCACTCAACCAGTTTTGAAGTTTCTGGGTCATGCCCTGTTCTTTTCAATGGGATTCATAGTTACTATGAAGGGAAAGGTGGCGCGCCCCATGGAGGCCCCAGTTTTTGTTGCTGCCCCCCATTCAACATTCTTTGATGGAATTGCCTGTGTTGCAGCCGGGTTGCCTTCAATAGTATCTCGAAACGAGAACGTACAGGTCCCTCTGATTGGCAGTAAGTACTTGTAAGACAACATAGATCTTTTCATGCTCGTGGGTCACCTTTTTAAAAAAATCATCTATCGTTTATCGGTGGGCTTTTTAAAAGCTCTCAAAGCTATTTCCTTACTTCTAGTGAGGAATTATATCGAAGGAAGGAATTTGTGATAAAGGTTAGAGACCTCCCTCTCTGTGCCCTTAGAGTTCTTTCAGATTCTTATTTTTGTCACCGTACCATCTTTGCTTTCTGTCCTTGTATCTAGCTAGAAAGACCAGCTTTCAAGTACCAAATATGCCTTGATTTTTTTCGAGAGAGAATTTAACTGAAGAATCTGTGAAAACACCGGTTACACGCCATTTCACAAATTTCTCTTTGGGGTATTAGGCTGATAGACACATGAAGTCTTTCCTCTTAACTCTGTTTTCTTATTATTGCCCCAGAGTCTCCATGAGGGACCCATGTGAAACTCTTTGAAAATTATGATGTGGAACGATAAAGTGCCTCCTGCCATAAAAAATAATGAAGCAAGTGAGATGTGTATCCCACCAGGTGCTTTGGTCTCTCCCTAGGGTGTGGGTCTCTAAGTAACCGCTCCCCATCGTCCTGAGGTTACTGCAAACATCCAGTGGTGAGAGAGTGGGTATGGAAGTTTCCCGATGTTACCTTGGCACTCTGGAGAAACAGCAGTAGTTCCTGCCACTTTTCACTCAGCTAAGAAAAACACACACATACACGCACTACACACATTCTCTCTCTCTCTCTTTTTTTTCAGTGTAACCACCTTGCTTTGTGTAATATGGCATTTTCCTGAAAAGCTGTTTAGCGATAGATTTTCAGTAAATTGAGGTTATTTTGCATGTGTGAGGAAGCTAC
>NW_027935780.1:0-221 GCF_054177405.1 Leptonychotes weddellii | reverse complement strand
TACAAGCTCAGGTAATTAAAACATATTATTTAAATTTCTTTGACTACATCATGTCATTTAACATTTCCAAGCCATTGTACTTGGTGTGTTCATTGCCCAGAATATTCAATTCCTTCTCCAGAGTTTGCTACCTGGTTAATTCTTAGGCCTCCTTCAAGAAGACTCATGTTCCAACTCTTTTTTGAAACCTATCCCAACCTTCCCTCCCCTCTTCTCACTAA
>NW_027935779.1:0-221 GCF_054177405.1 Leptonychotes weddellii | reverse complement strand
GGCCTGTACAAATGGAAAAAACAAACAACTTGCCTGAGTTTATTATTTTAGCATATTGAGGATCTATATAAATAAGTTTGTCAAGTTTGACAAATTCACTCATAAAAACTGATAGAAGTTTGGATTTCTAGGTAATTACTTTTTATCTGAAGATAGAGATAATTATCTGCAGTAAAAATGAACCAACAGTAATTAAAGGTAAAGACTAAATGGATCAACTT
>NW_027935778.1:0-221 GCF_054177405.1 Leptonychotes weddellii | reverse complement strand
CAACATGGCTCAGAGGAGGCTCCCCCCGCCCCGACTGACCTGCAATGTGGCCCGCTTCAGTCCCCTAGACCTGCTGAGGGGTCCAAAGCCCGGCCCACGGCCCCGGTGGCTTGTGTAAAAGCAGCATCAGGCTGGGCAGGAGCTTCCTACCAGGGCCTCAGCACCTTAACCAGGCCTGGAAAGCCAGGGACATTGGGCTGGCGAGAGGGGCCAAGGAGGGT
>NW_027935777.1:0-221 GCF_054177405.1 Leptonychotes weddellii | reverse complement strand
TCATATACCACAGATTAAGAAATATAAATATATACACTTTGCATGTGAAAGCTTAACTCTTGGAGTAGTATCTTAAATATGAAAAAGAAATTGAAAAAGCAAAGGAAACAGTCAACAAAACAAAGAGGCAACCCACAGAATGGGAGAAGATATTTGCAAATGACACTACAGATAAAAGGCTGGTATCCAAGATCTATAAAGAACTTCTCAAACTCAACACC
>NW_027935776.1:0-221 GCF_054177405.1 Leptonychotes weddellii | reverse complement strand
TTTCTTTTGATCAGAGATATTTGTTATTGTACATTAACACATCCTTTCTTGGAACTCTTTCCTTCCTTGACATTTGCAGTATTATATGATATGATTACTATTTTTAACTAGTGTGTGGCTAGTATTCTATTTGTTGACTAACTATTGATTATGTCTTCTCTATTCTCTTCATTTTCTTCTATTTTTCTCCTGCCTCCTACGTATATATTCACAACCATGAT
>NW_027935775.1:0-221 GCF_054177405.1 Leptonychotes weddellii | reverse complement strand
AAGGAGGAGATGGCCCTTTGAGTTGATTCTGAAAGACGAGTAGGTGGTCCCAGGTAGACTAGATGAAGAGTCCACCACAAGTGATGACAGGGGGATGGAGAAAGCCAGTGGGTTTGGGGAACTCCAGGCAGTTTCACATGGCTGGAATGTAAGTTTTAAGTTTGTTTCAGGTGCCAACACAAGATAGGTGTTATGGCCCAAAATGTATAGTCGAGCTGAGT
>NW_027935774.1:0-221 GCF_054177405.1 Leptonychotes weddellii | reverse complement strand
AAACAAAACAAAACTCCAGTTTAAAAAAAAAATACAAAACTGAGATAATATTAAACAGATATTTTATGTCCTTTTCCTCTTAATTATAGTGTTGTTTTTCTTTTTCCTTTTTTTGGGGGGGGGAGGGGCAGAAGTCGAGGGAGAGAGAGAATCCTAAGCAGAATCCTATGCAGGCTCCTCGCCCAGCACAGAGCCTGATCGGGGAGGGGGAGCTCCATCTT
>NW_027935773.1:0-221 GCF_054177405.1 Leptonychotes weddellii | reverse complement strand
TGCTGGATAGACCAGAGAGATGTGGGGAAAGACACCTCCTCTACACAGTCCTGCCTGAGACCTTGGACTCGATGTGGCAGAGTCTCCAAGCCTCATGGACTAGAACAGCTGGGTAGTGTAGTGAATTGCCGTGAGCTTGGCCGACAGAAGGCCTCCTTCAATTTCCCCCATATCAGCTGTGGGACTGTGGGCAGAAACTGAGTTGTTTCTTCATCTGGAAA
>NW_027935772.1:0-221 GCF_054177405.1 Leptonychotes weddellii | reverse complement strand
GTCTACCCCTCCGATTTCCCCTGCTTCATTCTTCCCCTCCTGCTACCTTCTTCTTCTTCTTCTTTTTTTTCTTAACATATATTGCATTATTTGTTTCAGAGGTACAGATCTGAGATTCAACAGTCTTGCACAATTCACAGCGCTTACCAGAGCACATACCCTCCCCAGTGTCTATCACCCAGTCACCCCATCCCTCCCAACCCACCCCCCACTCCAGCAAC
>NW_027935771.1:0-221 GCF_054177405.1 Leptonychotes weddellii | reverse complement strand
ACAACAGAATACTCATTCTTCTCAAGCACACATGGAACTTTCCCCAGAATAGATCACATACTCAGTGACAAAACAGGTCTGAACTGGGGGGGCGGAGCAAGATGGCGGAGGAGTAGGAGACCTGGATTTCGTCTCCTCTCAGGAATTCAGCTGGACAGAGATCAAACCATTCTGAACACCTACAAACTCAACAGGAGATTGAAGAAAAGAAGAGCAACAAC
>NW_027935770.1:0-1297 GCF_054177405.1 Leptonychotes weddellii | reverse complement strand
TTGATTTATAATCTGCCTTTATAATGGAATTAGAGACAAACTTTTTCTACCTGATTAAGCTTGCTGACGGAGTAGTTTTTTTGTATATGCAAAATTTGCTTGCATTTTTGTTGTCTGTCCTCTGCAAAAGGGCAATGTTTTCAAATCCAAAGACATTTGCAGCTGTGCAGCTAGTTGACTAATCACTTCTGAGATCTTCTTCCCCAAAATAAAAATCATCTGGGGACTAATTGTTACTCAGAATAATAACAGAGCTTGGCATTTCTGAAGATTTATTCATCACTGGATTTCACATGTCTGAGCTCCTCTCTGAAATCCTGAGCTTCTCTTCCAAAAGGCCACACGGAGGTTCAAATGGTAGCAGAGATCCTCTGTGGCAGGTTTGGGGTCAGGACTGGACATTCCTCCCTGACATTTTTCACCTCACATCCGTGTGGCCCTCCACTTGATTAGTAGATTCCTACAGTGTGACGTGCCCCGCAGAGCACTGCACGCAGAGGTCCGGGGCTCAGGATGCATCCTGGGCTCATCTCAACAGAGGAATGGGTCAGGTCAGCAGCTGCCCTGCAGACCTCCACACTGAGCTGGGTCCGGTAAGGATCTAGGTCTCTAAGGGATCAAATGCATAAATGTGCTTTGCAAAGGACTAAGCCCATTCATACAAATGTAAATTATAATTCATGTTTGTCTGTTATTAGTCCAACATTCTCATCAACTTCTTCAATGATAAAAGGGCAAGAAGAGGATGACTCAGGATCTATAATATCACTATGAAGAACATGTTTAGATGTTTTGCTAAATGGAATACACTTTAAATTTTTTATAATCCATCTACATCTGCAAATCAAAACGGGGCTGCTCATTGTTCACTTTGATATTTAATCCTTCCCTTATGCAACCCTGGTCGGGAAGCCCTGTATGTCGGCCTGCCCCTAGAGACAACTAGGTACTCGGCCTCAGGCAAGTCATCTGATCATTTTCAAGTCCTCCTCCAACTGGAAAGCGGAGGGGTGAGAAAGAGAGGAGGCAAAAGGAACAAATGGGTCTGGGTATCCAGCTCAACATCTACATCTTAATTCTCTACCTCCAGGGAAGCACTGGCCTCAGCAAAGGGAGCTCTGCTCCTTTAGAGCTCCCTGTACTCAGATTTTCACATCACAGTGTGGGAGGGAGCCGAATCTCGCTATTTGAAGACAGGGTTTCGAAAGCTGGGTTCCAGATACAATAGCTTAATTTGGAATTCTGACTGAAAATCTGAGGACGTTGCAGAAGCAATAAAGGGAGGTGCACAAGCAAT
>NW_027935769.1:0-221 GCF_054177405.1 Leptonychotes weddellii | reverse complement strand
GATGGGTTTAGACAAGCCAGTGAGTGCCCATCATGGCCCTCGGTCATGGACGGGGCTCAACATTAGTTCTCTTGCAATGACTCGGGAAAGGAACCGAAGTGTTCACGCACGGAGGGAGAAAGAGGAAGTCTGGCGCATATGCCTGGCCCATGTGCGTTGCTTCCTCCTGGTGTTTGAGGGGCTGCCGTGTCTCGGGGTGCCTGGCCAAATGGGGTGGAGAG
>NW_027935768.1:0-221 GCF_054177405.1 Leptonychotes weddellii | reverse complement strand
CTCACCTAGTTCTTTTTTTTCAACTGCTCTCAAGAGCCTGCAAAATCATAATTTAAAGTTCCATGCTGGAAAAAATGAGACTAAAGAACCGATGCTCAAACTGACAACAAGCTATATTTGAGAGACTATTTCTTTCCTTCCAACAGCCCCTGGGCTCCCTCCATAGCCACCCCACCACCACCACGGTTTTGTGGCCTGACCCTGCCTGCCTCCTGGCTGTA
>NW_027935767.1:0-221 GCF_054177405.1 Leptonychotes weddellii | reverse complement strand
AGGACAAATAGGAAATTAATCAGGCAAGGAAAGGAGCAGTCTTGGTGGAAGGAAAAGCACATGCAAAGACACAATGCTGAGAAAGTAGGAAGCATCAGAGAATCTCAAGTGATGTGGCACAGCTGAGGCATAGGAGTAAAGGAAGGCAGACAGAGACCTACCTGCCAAAGGCAATGATACATCACTGGTTGTCTACTTAATCATATCTCATTTATTACTGC
>NW_027935766.1:0-221 GCF_054177405.1 Leptonychotes weddellii | reverse complement strand
CTTCCTGAGGAGGGGTGGGGAACCTTGTATTTCACCAGCCCTGAACCTAAATTAACCATACAGCCTCACGCTGGGATTTACACACATTTCTGGTTCCAAAAGGTCATTTGGTCCCACAGGTCTCCTTCCAGAAAAAGACTTGAGGCAGCTTATGATTTTGAAACAGGGCAACTTCTTACATTTTTAACACTAGTTCTTTTTCTTAATTGGCATCTCTTCTG
>NW_027935765.1:0-221 GCF_054177405.1 Leptonychotes weddellii | reverse complement strand
AGCCGAAGGGAGACGCCTAACAACTGAGCCACCCAGGTGCCCCAAATTAAGCAAATGTTTAAACCAGTGGGGCCACCTGGCTGGCTCAGTCAGAAGAACATGTGACTCTTGATCTCAGCATCATGAGTTCGAGTCCCACACTGGGTGTAGCGATTACTAAAAACTATAATAATTGTAATAGTAATAATAAACACAAAAATTTTTTTTTTAAAGATTTTATT
>NW_027935764.1:0-221 GCF_054177405.1 Leptonychotes weddellii | reverse complement strand
GAGATATGGTGTGAGCTGGTACCAACAGCTCCCAGGAAAAGCCCCCAGAACCATCATCTACAGTAATAGCAACCGACCATCAGGGGTCCCGAATAGATTCTCTGGCTCCAGGTCTGGCAGCTCAGGCACCCTGACCATCACTGGGCTCCAGGCTGAGGACGAGGCTGAGTATTACTGCTCAGCATCAGACAGCAGTGCCAGTGCTCACACAGTGCTCCCGG
>NW_027935763.1:0-221 GCF_054177405.1 Leptonychotes weddellii | reverse complement strand
TTCCTCGGGCTATGCGGGGTCTTTTCTGGTTCCATACAAATTTTAGGATTATTTGTTCCATTTCTTTGAAAAAAGTTGATGGTATTTTGATAGGGATTGCATTAAATATGTAGACTACTCTAGGTAGCATTGACATCTTCACAATATTTGTTATTCCAATCCATGAGCATTGAACCTTTTTCCATTTCTTTGTGTTTTCCTCAATTTCTTTCATGAGTATT
>NW_027935762.1:0-221 GCF_054177405.1 Leptonychotes weddellii | reverse complement strand
GTTTCTACAGGGTGCTTGGAAAGAGCTGGAGGTGGCAGCCTGCTGCACATACAGGTCAAATCATTGTGCCACTAAGAACAAATAATGTAGTGGCTCTTCCTATCTCATTCTAACATAAAATGTCAGAACCTTGGCCCAGCAGGTGTAGAGCTCAGGTTTCAAGGCATGAACTGCAGTCACTGGGAATATAACAAAAACCGCTGAAATCCGTGAGAGCAAGA
>NW_027935761.1:0-221 GCF_054177405.1 Leptonychotes weddellii | reverse complement strand
TACCAAGAATTTCAAGGGGCGCGTGGATGGCTCAGTCAGTTAAGCGGCTGACTCTTGGTTTCGGCCCAGGTCATGATCTCAGGGTCATGACACTGAGCCCCTCATGGGGCTCTGCACTCAGCACGGAGTCTGCTTAAGATTCTCTCTCCCTCCCCTTCTGCTTCTCCCCTCACTCACTCTCTCTCTCAAATAAATAAATAAATAAATAAATAAAAATTTCA
>NW_027935760.1:0-221 GCF_054177405.1 Leptonychotes weddellii | reverse complement strand
CTTCGATATGGAGAATGTGGAGCAGAATTCTTATCCCTCAGGGTTGCCATGAGGATGTGAGGGGATGGTGAGTACCAGTGACCACACCTGGGACATTCTACATCCCCACAGTTATATTGTACCCCCCTCACCTAACATTCTTTCCCTTCTTCCTCTGGTCATCTCTCTACCCTGGGCAGTGGAATCTGCCAATTTCAATTCACATCCGGGAGCGTGCTGAC
>NW_027935759.1:0-1297 GCF_054177405.1 Leptonychotes weddellii | reverse complement strand
GGGAGTCTGCTTGGGATTCTCTCTCCCTCTGCCCCTCCCCCCCCATCTCGAGTTTGCTCTTAAAAAAAAGTCAGTTTATTACAGCCATAAATATGCAAATGTATGCATATCTATATAAACACGTGGGCATGATTATATAAGTAACCGCACACTTATTATTATTAGTTACTTTGTGTAGTCCGCATGTTTTACCAAAAATTAGATTTAGAAAGATCAAAATGAGCCAAATGCCCTCTCTGAACAAATCTAAGAAATACTGTCGTTATGTTTGTTTGTTTTCAGACCTGTTGTCCGCTTCCGCCACCATTCTGTGAGCGGCCACAGGACTGGCTGCACCTGGCTTCCGCGCCTTCACCCCATCCCCCTGACCCGTCTGCCTGGGAGCTGGCTGGTGGCTGCCCGTGAGCAGGAGTCCCGGTCGAGCGCCCTCAGGGGACGAGGTTCAGCACTGCACCTGTTTTGCAGTAGGAAACCCAGGGATCACCATTTCCTTACCCTACCCACCCCAGCACCAGGGAATGGCTCTAAAAGGGGAAAGGCAAATGGAAGAAGGCATTCCACAATGATAATAACGCTGTCATTAAAGATTGATGAAGCCTCAATGAGAGTCCGTTCCCAGTCTGGAGCAGCTCGAGCCCCCTCTGCCTCCCATGATCTAGAGCTCAGCAATAAAGATAAAAGGTCATTACCATCTATTGAATTCAATCACGACAAGTACATTCACCTGATGGGGGCATGAATTACATACAAAAAACTAAATTAAAATAACATTATGGGCTGGCTCAAATCCACATGAGAAAGGAAATTTCAAATGAAGGACAGAACAAATCACGGGCTAGGAATAATTTGATTTATGTTTTCTTTTTTTCTTTTTTGCACAAAATTACTTACTCTGTTGCCCATCATGCTTGACACTATAACCTTTGAGAAGGGCTACACCTCCCTATCAACCAATGCTGTACTTCGGGAAAATAATGGTAATATCAGATATCTAAGCATAGATTTAAAGACATACCATCTACCAAAACAGTTCAATAATTCTTATCTCAGCATAAATAACACAAATACAATTATGAAAATATGTGGCAAGCATTATCATTTTGTACGTTTAAGAATAGTCTTGAATCTTTTTTTTTTTTTTTTAAAGATTTTATTTATTTATTTGAGAGAGAGAGTGAGAGAGAGAAAGAGCACAAGAGGGGGGAGCAGGAGAGGGAGAAGCAGACTCCCTGCCGAGCAGGGAGCCCGATGCGGGACTCGATCCCGGGACTCCAGGATCATGACCTGAGCCGAAGGC
>NW_027935758.1:0-221 GCF_054177405.1 Leptonychotes weddellii | reverse complement strand
AATGGTTGGGTAGCCCTGCACGTCCTCAGTCACACCTTTTAGGACAACAAAGACTTACTCGACCAGACAGCTCCCAAAAGCTATGGCCGCGTAGGCTTTGAACTTTCTGTGCCCACTGCCCATCCTCTGCCCTGCAGATGCCTCGGGAGGCTTACAGGCTGTCCTGCAGCAGAGACAGAGTTCCACGTTAACGTTATTTCGCCAGGATAATGGGCAGGTGG
>NW_027935757.1:0-221 GCF_054177405.1 Leptonychotes weddellii | reverse complement strand
CAGGGATCTCCCTCCCGGTTCAGGCTTTTGGGAGCTGCTGTCATTTGCTGAATGTAGCACACAGCCATGTCACCCCTGTGCAGAGGGGATAGAAAGAGGACCATGGCGGTGATGGCTCGGAGTCCCAATCCAAAAAGCGCACTCCCATGCGGTACCTTTTTAAATATCCCATGGGCAGAGAGCAGCTATGATGATTCCCGTGAAACAGATAAAGACACTGA
>NW_027935756.1:0-221 GCF_054177405.1 Leptonychotes weddellii | reverse complement strand
GATGGGTTTAGACAAGCCAGTGAGTGCCCATCATGGCCCTCGGTCATGGACGGGGCTCAACATTAGTTCTCTTGCAATGACTCGGGAAAGGAACCGAAGTGTTCATGCACGGAGGGAGAAAGAGGAAGTCTGGCGCATATGCCTGGCCCATGTGCGTTGCTTCCTCCTGGTGTTTGAGGGGCTGCCGTGTCTCGGGGTGGCTGGCCAAATGGGGTGGAGAG
>NW_027935755.1:0-221 GCF_054177405.1 Leptonychotes weddellii | reverse complement strand
CCCACCAGGTGACCCTCCCGCTGGGTGACCCTCCCTCCTGATGACCCTCCGGCCGGGTGACCCTCCGGCCAGGGCGGCCAGCCTTCACTACGGGCAGTGTACCGGCGTCTGCCCTGTCCCCACACGTTCTGGGCTGGGCGTCTTAAGACCCTGGAGTGCCAGGAAGCAAGCCCCGTGGAGGCGTTCCACACCGTGGCATCAGTGTCCGGCCACCCACGCCA
>NW_027935754.1:0-221 GCF_054177405.1 Leptonychotes weddellii | reverse complement strand
GCCAGGCGACCTGCTATTCATAATGAAATAGGAACAACAACAGTCACGGAGCCACCTCACTTCTTGAGAACTTCCTCTGGGTCAAGTACTTTGCGTGAATCCTCACAATAGTCCTGTGAGGGAGGTGCTGTACCCACGTTCCAAGGAACTCGGGAATGACTCCGTGATGATGAGTCTTGCTCAGGAAAGGGCAGCTGTATCCCTTCTGTGTGCAGCCACGG
>NW_027935753.1:0-221 GCF_054177405.1 Leptonychotes weddellii | reverse complement strand
TCTATGACTGGGTACGTTAAAGAAAGGTTACAGGAAGGGGAGAGCAGACAGGGGTTGTCCCTGGTACTGGTAAAGCCGCAGCAAGAGCCACTCTCCTTGGCTGGGGTGGGGTGGTTGGTACTTCGTGGCTTAATGGTGCTCAGGTTGGACCTGTTATCGGGCATGAGGCCCCAGCGGGCTGGGTTCTGTCTGGCTCCGTTCTGGTCCCAGAGTGGCCCTGT
>NW_027935752.1:0-221 GCF_054177405.1 Leptonychotes weddellii | reverse complement strand
TGGAAAGATTTCATTCTTTATCATGGCTGAGTAGTATTCCATTGTGTGTATCTACGACAATTTCTTTCTCCATTCAGCCACTGATGGGCACTTAAGTTGTTTCTGTATTTTCATTGTTGTACATAATCCTGCCGTGAACACGGGGTGCATATACCTGTTTCAGTTAGTGTTTTCATTTTCTTCAGATAAATACTCAGAAAGGGAATTGCTGGATCCTATGG
>NW_027935751.1:0-221 GCF_054177405.1 Leptonychotes weddellii | reverse complement strand
AACAGATGAATTCCAGACCCTGGATAGATCATACAATAGCACAGTAACTAGAGCCTTCTGGAAACCTCTCCTTGGAGAGGGTGGTAAACATCGGGTACCACCGGTTCTAATAAGGCCGCGGCCCTGGCAGAGCTGGGGGAAATGCCTGCTGCAAACCCAGCCCCTGCTTGGCCCTTATTTGCGGGGCTTCCTGCTGCTCTGGTCCACGTTGGGACAGCCCA
>NW_027935750.1:0-221 GCF_054177405.1 Leptonychotes weddellii | reverse complement strand
CTGAGCCGAAGGCAGTCGCTTAACCAACTGAGCCACCCAGGCGCCCAAGATTCTTGATATTCTTGAGCAAATTCCTAAAAATGCAGTATAGAGAAAGTATACAGAACAGATTAGAAATGAGAAGCTAAGTATAGTTAAAGCAGAACCAGATATTAAGAAATTAGAAGACCGGGCGCCTGGGTGGCTCAGTTGGTTAAGCAACTGCCTTCGGCTCAGGTCAT
>NW_027935749.1:0-221 GCF_054177405.1 Leptonychotes weddellii | reverse complement strand
GGTATTGAGGAGGGCACATTCTGCATGGAGTACTGGGTGTTATGCACAAACAATGAATCATGGAACACTTCATCTAAAACTAATGATGTAATGTATGGGGATTAACATAAGAATTAAAAAAAAAAAAGCGCTATGGTTTCTAAGCCATGTAACGGAGAGTGTTGCAGAAATAGCCCCTTCCCTCCTCTTGAACTGACCCTCTGACAGTGATATTCCCCTGT
>NW_027935748.1:0-1297 GCF_054177405.1 Leptonychotes weddellii | reverse complement strand
TCCTCAGAATAGTGCCTGGCAGAAAGAACCCTTCGTATAACTGTTAGCTATTCCTCTTAGCTCATATTTTAAAATGAAATGTTCTGACACGTATGGGTTTTTGTGTTGTGTTTTAGAGTAAAGCCCTGCCATTAGCTGAGATTAGCAAGGCTAATTGTGTCTTTTCTTTTTCTCTCTCTCTCTCTTTCTTTTTTTTTTTTTTAAATATTTCTTTCCAAAGGGAAATCACTCAACCAGTTTTGAAGTTTCTGGGTCATGCCCTGTTCTTTTCAATGGGATTCATAGTTACTATGAAGGGAAAGGTGGCGCGCCCCATGGAGGCCCCAGTTTTTGTTGCTGCCCCCCATTCAACATTCTTTGATGGAATTGCCTGTGTTGCAGCCGGGTTGCCTTCAATAGTATCTCGAAACGAGAACGTACAGGTCCCTCTGATTGGCAGTAAGTACTTGTAAGACAACATAGATCTTTTCATGCTCGTGGGTCACCTTTTAAAAAAAATCATCTATCGTTTATTGGTGGGCTTTTTAAAAGCTCTCAAAGCTATTTCCTTACTTCTAGTGAGGAATTATATCGAAGGAAGGAATTTGTGATAAAGGTTAGAGACCTCCCTCTCTGTGCCCTTAGAGTTCTTTCAGATTCTTATTTTTGTCACCGTACCATCTTTGCTTTCTGTCCTTGTATCTAGCTAGAAAGACCAGCTTTCAAGTACCAAATATGCCTTGATTTTTTTCGAGAGAGAATTTAACTGAAGAATCTGTGAAAACACCGGTTACACGCCATTTCACAAATTTCTCTTTGGGGTATTAGGCTGATAGACACATGAAGTCTTTCCTCTTAACTCTGTTTTCTTATTATTGCCCCAGAGTCTCTATGAGGGACCAATGTGAAACTCTTTGAAAATTTATGATGTGGAACGATAAAGTGCCTCCTGCCATAAAAAATAATGAAGCAAGTGAGATGTGTATCCCACCAGGTGCTTTGGTCTCTCCCTAGGGTGTGGGTCTCTAAGTAACCGCTCCCCATCGTCCTGAGGTTACTGCAAACATCCAGTGGTGAGAGAGTGGGTATGGAAGTTTCCCGATGTTACCTTGGCACTCTGGAGAAATAGCAGTAGTTCCTGCCACTTTTCACTCAGCTAAGAAAAACACACACATACACGCACTACACACATTCTCTCTCTCTCTCTTTTTTTTCAGTGTAACCACCTTGCTTTGTGTAATATGGCATTTTCCTGAAAAGCTGTTTAGCGATAGATTTTCAGTAAATTGAGGTTATTTTGCATGTGTGAGGAAGCTAC
>NW_027935747.1:0-221 GCF_054177405.1 Leptonychotes weddellii | reverse complement strand
CGATCGGAGGGTTAAAGGCCAGGGGACGTCAAGAGTTCAGTTCCAGGCACAGAAGCCCGAGATGCCGACTAGACGCACAAGTGGACACGCGGGTCTGGAGCGCGGCCAAGTCCAGAGTGCAAGTAGAAAGGTGTGAGTGTTGGCAAAGGGCACAGAGCTGCCCGCAGAGCGAGGGGCGGGGCAGGGCCAGGGAAGTCCTGAACCCTGTCAGCCATTGCAGG
>NW_027935746.1:0-221 GCF_054177405.1 Leptonychotes weddellii | reverse complement strand
CAGAAACAGTTCATGGAAGTTCGAGCCCCTATATATTCATGGAAGAATATAAAGTGCCAGTTGAAGCCCCCTCCCTTGTTTATGTCATACACTTGGAAGGCAGGTAGGTGGCCGTTCTGAATGCGGGGTCCCTTCTGTGTCAGTGCCTGTCCATGCAGAACCTCTTCTGGTCGTCACCGTCTGTGGCTGTCATTCGAACTCACTCATAGTCATCATTTTCA
>NW_027935745.1:0-221 GCF_054177405.1 Leptonychotes weddellii | reverse complement strand
CTCTCCAATGAAAGGGGAAGCGTTTAACATCTCATCAGCTAACATGACCACCGAAAACACTGATGTTTACATTTCCATTTTCTCCATGATCACATTCACACACGTCATTTTATCCAGTTATTAAAACCTCCCTGTGAGCTAAAAACTGGAGGATGAAGTGTTTGCTCCCCTAAAGTAGGAGGCTGCCTAAGATTGAAGCCAACACAGATGAAAGGAGTATG
>NW_027935744.1:0-221 GCF_054177405.1 Leptonychotes weddellii | reverse complement strand
AAGGATGTCCAGAAAGACACATAGGAGTCTCCTCTTGCAAGAGACAGACCGCTGACTATCTCACCCAATCCTTCAGCAAATCGGACAAGTGTCAATAAAAAACGTCTAAGGGAGAAAAGTCACCCAAAAGGAAGGATTGGAAGCAACAGGTTGGGTTTATTCTCCACAGACACGGCCACTGTCACCTGACCAGCAACTAAAGAAAGTTCCTGGTCCCACCA
>NW_027935743.1:0-221 GCF_054177405.1 Leptonychotes weddellii | reverse complement strand
TTTCTCTCTCCTACTAAATAACGCCCTTTTTTTCACAGTGCCACCTCAAGGTGGGTAGGGACATTTGAAGAAGAAACAAAGAAGGCATTGCAACCCTCTTTAGCAGGGTGGGAAAATTTACAATGGGCTCAGGGAGCATTGCTAATTGTGGAGGTCAGAGGACGGGGGAGCTTGGTGAGGTGGAACATGGGACTCTTTCACAAAGAATCAGGTATTTCAGT
>NW_027935742.1:0-221 GCF_054177405.1 Leptonychotes weddellii | reverse complement strand
AAAACAAAATTAATAAACAGAGGCACGGGTAGGTGATCAGTTCTGGCCAAGGAGACATAAAGAGAGACCTGCTGGGGACTTCTGGGAGAATATTTTTCCTCACTCTTTTTTGTTTTTTAATATTTTATTTATTTATTTAACAGAGAGTGAGAGCGCACAAGCCGGGGGAGCAGCAGGCTTCCCGCGGAGCAGGGAGCCCGATGCGGGGCTCGATCCCAGGA
>NW_027935741.1:0-221 GCF_054177405.1 Leptonychotes weddellii | reverse complement strand
GAAATACAAATCAAAACCACAATAACATATCACCTTATACTTGTCAGAATTGCTACAATCAAAAACACAAGAAATAGTAAGTGTTAGCGAGGATGTGAAGACAAAGGAACTCTTGTGTACTGTTGGTGAGAGTGCACACAGGTACAGACACTGTGAAAAACAATATGGAGGTTCCTCAAAAAAATTAAAAGTAGAAATACCATATGACCCAGTAATTCCAC
>NW_027935740.1:0-221 GCF_054177405.1 Leptonychotes weddellii | reverse complement strand
GTATTTAGCTCAAAAATTTAACTTTTTTTTTTTTTTTTTAAGGAACTCGTAGCTCCCAAGTCATTTCTTTGATAGTGAAAACCATGAGGTCAGAAATTCTAAATGTATTGTTAATCAAACTTGTCGAGAAAATGGAAAACTTTTTTTGTGTAAATTTCTGCAGCTAATTGTAATGCTATGGAAATGATGACTAATTGCCTTTAGGGTTTCTCAGCCTCAGC
>NW_027935739.1:0-221 GCF_054177405.1 Leptonychotes weddellii | reverse complement strand
ATCAACTAGTGCTTCATTGAGGCTTAATATTAGAAGGAACCCTGAAATAATTCTTCCTTCTTTTTTTTTAAGATATTTGTTTATTTATTTACTTATTTTACAGAGAGAGAGCACAAGCAGGGGGAGTGGCAGGCAGAGGCAGAGGGAGAAGCAGGCTCCCCACTGAGCAAGGAACCCGATGAGGGACTCGATCCCAGGACCCGGGGATCATGACCTGAGCT
>NW_027935738.1:0-221 GCF_054177405.1 Leptonychotes weddellii | reverse complement strand
TCTGTCATTTCCCCCCCTTGGCGGGAACCCCTGCCAGGAAAACAAGGGAGGGTGGGGGACCCCGGGCTGCTCCCCATGACCTTGGAGCCCTCCTTTTCTTCCAGGAGATTTACCAAAACCTTCCCTCCAAGCCCACCAAAGGGGTGAGGTGACCGCAGGAGACACTGTGACCCTGCAGTGCCAGAGGCCAGACAGTATTTTCGTGCCTGTAATGTTCGCTC
>NW_027935737.1:0-1297 GCF_054177405.1 Leptonychotes weddellii | reverse complement strand
TGCCTGGGTGGCTCAGTCGTTAAGCGTCTGCCTTCGGCTCAGGTCATGGTCCCAGGGTCCTGGGATCGAGTCCCACATCGGGCTCCCTGCTCGGCGGGAAGCCTGCTTCTCCCTCTCCCACTCCCCCTGCTTGTGTTCCTGCTCTCGCTATCTCTCTCTCTGTCAAATAAATAAATAAAATCTTTAAAAAAAAAAAAAGTTGATAGAACGGAAAAATAGACAAATGCAAAATTATAGTGGGAGATTCTAACATTTTTCTCTTTGTAATTGATAGAACAAGGCAATAGAAAATCAGCAAAGATACAGATTTCAGCAACACTATCAACCAATTTGCCCTAATTGACACAGAACACTCTACCTAAAAATAGCAGAATACACATTCTTTCCAAGTGCCTATCAGACACTGACCAAGATAGACAACATTCTGGCCTATAAAACAAATCTCAATAAATTTAAAAGGATTGAATTCATACAAAGTATATTTTTCTGAACACAGTAGAATCAAACTAAAAATCAATAGAGAAAAAAACTGATGATAGTCAATGTTGTGTAGAGTGTAGAAAAACAGCATTCTCATACATTGCTAACAAGTAGAAATCCGCATAACCCTTCTGAACATTAATTTGGCTCCATGTACCAAGAACCCACAGTGCGCATCCTTCTAATCCAACTGTTCTATTTTTAGGAATTATGCTAAGGAAATAAACATAGATGTGGATAAAGACTTAAAATAACAGAAGGTTCAACACAGTATTATTGTTAACAGCAAATAAATGTGTGTAGGGGAGGGGGGAGATATCGGAAATGTCCAAGAATAGTAGATTAAATAAATTTTAATTTTGATGTAGTCATATAGTAGACTATTATGTAGTAATTTAAAATATTTTTGTAGAAAAATACTGGCATGGGAAAATGTCCACCATAAAATATTAATGAGAAAAAAAGTAAGTAGAGGGGCACCTGGGTGGCACAATCAGTTAAGCGTCTGCCTTGGCTCAGGTCGTGATCTCAGCGTCCTGGCACCAAGCCCCAGGGGTCCCTGTTCAGCAGGCAGTCTACTTTTCCCTCTCCCTCTGCCCCACCTCCCACTCGTGCACATGCATAGGCACTCTCTCTCTCTTCTCTCAAATATCTTTAAAAATTTTTTTCAAATAAAAAAAAGAAAAAGGTGAGTAGATTATGAAACAATATGTACAGAATATCCCAATAGTGTGTGTGTGTGTGTGTGTTTCTGTATGTAAAACACTAAAGGACATATATCATAATGTTAACCTCAGTTATCTCTGATCATAGAATA
>NW_027935736.1:0-221 GCF_054177405.1 Leptonychotes weddellii | reverse complement strand
GTCCTGGACACCACATTCTGCGTCTCCTTAGGCTCCATTCGGCTTGGGTAGTTTCTCAGACTTTCCTTGTTTTGATGACCTGCACTTGATGTTCATCCAGGTCGAGCCTGGCCGCCAGGGTGAGGCGTTCCTCGTAGCTCGGGTAATGGTTCATCGTGAAATATTTCCTCAGCTCCTGCAGCTGCTCCTTGAGGTACACCGTGCGCTTCTTCCAGGGCCTT
>NW_027935735.1:0-221 GCF_054177405.1 Leptonychotes weddellii | reverse complement strand
GGGCTCGCCAGGCAATGGAAACGGACAGGAGGCCTCGTGGGAGTCCCAGAAAGGCTTCACAGGGACTTGTGCTCCGCACAACGAGGCCGCCGGAAGGAAGGAATTCTCGGGCTGGCTCCCCGAGGGGCGGTCAGGGAGGGTTTTTTACGGAAACTTAGGTGGGGAGAGGGTTTAGTACAAGCAGGTGGAGGCGGGGGTGTATCCGCACCTGCGCGCGTAAA
>NW_027935734.1:0-221 GCF_054177405.1 Leptonychotes weddellii | reverse complement strand
AAGGCAGACACTTAACTGACTGAGTCACCCAGGCGCCCCTCATTGGGGTTTTGATTTGTATTTTCCTGATGCCAAGTGATCCTGTTGGCCATTTGTATGTCTTCTTTGAAGAAATGTCTGTTCACGTCTTCTGCCCATTTCTTGACTGGAGTTTTTGTGTTTTGGGATCAGATGTGTCTTTTGCAAATATTTTCTTCTAGTCTGTGGCTTGGCTTCTTATT
>NW_027935733.1:0-221 GCF_054177405.1 Leptonychotes weddellii | reverse complement strand
GAGCGGAAACCTGACGCTGGGGACGTGAAGCAGCATCTGCAAGGCCCAAGAGCCCCACCGGCCGGCTCAGGCCTCGCTCCAGCGCACGGGGCTCACCGGGCTGGCCTGCCGCCGGGCCTCCTACACACGCAGCCACAGAGATAGGAGGAAAACGACACAGAACAGAGGCTGACCGTGCCCAGCACGGTCACACCGTCACCGGAGCGCCAGAGTCTCGGCAC
>NW_027935732.1:0-221 GCF_054177405.1 Leptonychotes weddellii | reverse complement strand
GGGAAACGCGGTCTACCTGTGTGTGCCCACAGATAAGGAGACGAGCCCACAGAGCTGCTGAACCATCTTTGCTGAAAGTGAATGGGTCCATGTTCATATGCGCATGATAAGATAACCCGCTATCAGAACCGTTCCTGACATTTTGGTTTTCATATCTGCCTTTTCCTTCTAAAGTGCGTTTCACACTTCCCTCAGCTCGCTGCAACTGCCAGAAACTACCG
>NW_027935731.1:0-221 GCF_054177405.1 Leptonychotes weddellii | reverse complement strand
TTTGAAACAACAAGCAATTATTATCTCACATGGTTCCAAATGGGTCAGAAATTCAGGAGTGAGTAGTTAACTGGACTGGTTCTGGCTCAGGGTCTCCCACAATGCTGCCATCAGAATGTCAGCTTGGTGGGGCACCTGGCTTGCTCAGTTGGAAGAGCATGGACTCTTGATCTTGGGTTTGTGAGTTTGATCCCCACATCGGGTGTAGAGATTAAATAAAT
>NW_027935730.1:0-221 GCF_054177405.1 Leptonychotes weddellii | reverse complement strand
CAGTTACAAAGATCTCCACGCGGAAAGAGAAACCATTGTTAATTCCACTACCACAGTTAAAAAATAACCACTGTTTATATTTTAGTTTATATCCTTTGAGATTTTTTTTCTGACTCTATAAATATGGCACATGTAGGCATGGATTTGTCCATTTTTCTGCCTCCTCGAGTCCAAATGGTTACAACATGTTTGTACTGTGTGCCTCTCCCCTCTACTGTAGT
>NW_027935729.1:0-221 GCF_054177405.1 Leptonychotes weddellii | reverse complement strand
TGGGGCCCCTCAGTGCTGGGGTCCCGGGTGCTGGGGTCCCGGGTGCTGGGGTCCCGCGGTCCCACGGTGCTGGGGTCCCTGGGTGCTGGGGTCCAGTGGTGCTGGGGTCCTGGGTCCCCATGGTGCTGGGGTCCCGTGGTGCTGGGGTGTCCGGGTGCTGGGGTCCCCGGGTGCTGGGGTCCCCGGGTGCTGGGGTCCCCGGGTGCTGGGGTCCCGTGGTG
>NW_027935728.1:0-221 GCF_054177405.1 Leptonychotes weddellii | reverse complement strand
CTCCGAGGTCGAGAGCCAGGGAGCGAGGATGTCGGTTCCGGTCCGGGTGTGAGGGTCTGACACGGAGGGCAGCACGGGATCCGGGTCCCAGCTCAGCCAGCCAGGGGCTCTTTCCTTCCTGTACCTTCTTGTCCTATCTGGGCTCAGAACCTGCGGCAGGATGCTCACCTCCCTGGGGCCGGCCATCTGCTTTCCTCAGTTTACCAATGCAAATTTCTTCT
>NW_027935727.1:0-221 GCF_054177405.1 Leptonychotes weddellii | reverse complement strand
CTGGCTACATGATTTCTGGACCCAGAGCAAAAACAAAAACGTGGGCCCTTTGTTCAAAAAGCAGGAAAAATGTGCCATTGAAGTTCTAAAATATAAAGCTTTTTTAATTCTTCTGTGGTCTCTCTCTCTCCCCACATGTCATAATGGTTTATAATTTTAATATTTTTTTCTTTTTTTTAATTTAAATTCAATTAGCCAACGGATAGTCTTATGTCCTCTCG
>NW_027935726.1:0-1297 GCF_054177405.1 Leptonychotes weddellii | reverse complement strand
AGAGAGGCGCTCTGCCCCGGGCCTCAGGCATCTCCGCACATCCTTGCTAAGTAAGCCAGATTGCAAGGCCCAAGTGGGTAGTTTTGCTCACTTGCATGTTTCGGGAGAGGGATGAAGAGTTTAGACAGATTGCCTCATACTTTGTGTGTTCCTTTGAAACAGTTTTTTACTCAATACTGTGCCTGAAGGATTCCATTCTGATGGGCAGACTATACAGTAGCATTTGGGGTCCCCTGTCGGTGTTAACTCAGAGTCAGTAGCCCATAGTCCCTGAAAGTTTCTGCATTTCCCTTTTAGGAGGGCATAGTATCACTGTAAATGGCCCAAGGTCTCTTCGGGATGCCTAGGAAAAACGCTCATGGTAGGCGGTTTATGGTGCTTGTAATAGGTCCCTGGTTAGGGATCCCAGCCTTCCCTTCATCCAAGGAGCTGGGGTGTGAGCACCGGGTGAGGACTGAGGAGTGTGGGCAGCCCTGCTTCTCTAACTGTATCCATTAGAGCCGGCTTTCATTTGATGATACAAATGACCTGAGTCATTGCCTCTCCATTTTATTCCTAGAGACCCTAACTCAGTTCTGATCTTCTGGTTGTCAACAGCCAACTCTCACTAGTTCAAGCATAAAAGGAACAGCTCAAAGGATATCCAGTAGCTGGAAAGGCGAGAGAGAAATGGCTTGAAGTCTTATGCAGCCCGGACAAGAAGCAACAGCCCAGCCAGGCAGCAGGACCGCTCCAACAAAGACCCCGTGCCCCACTGTTGCACGCACACTTCAGCTCCCACCAGTGGCCCTGGCCTGGAGGCTGTCGTCCTGGCCTTCTAAAATCAGATGCTTCTACTGCTACCTGCCCCGCCCCGAGAAACATCTCCACGCAGCGCTAGCTTCCTTATGTTGCTCACACCCAAGTCAAGGTCTCATGCGGGTGAGTCTGCTTGGCAGAATTCAGCTTACAGGATGCACCTGAGCTGAAAGGGCGGCTGAGAAAGTCGCCTTTCTGGCTTCCCGAGGAGGTGAAACTCATGATGCGTAAATCCCCAAAAAGAAGTACAGGCAGCCAGAAGGCATGAAAAATGTCCCCAAATACCCTTGATTAATTAATTACGATGCAGAATCTCGAAAGGTCAAACCATTCTCAGCTCTGATTATCATGCATAACTATGCTTCTGGTCCTTGAGTGCCCCCAGAATTCTCTTTTTTTCCACTGAGATTACAGAGCCCATTCGCTAGCTTGAAGAGAGCCTCTTAAACATTCTAGTGCTTTCTCAAAACCTTGAAGAGATGTGCAAGTATTCAGGACC
>NW_027935725.1:0-221 GCF_054177405.1 Leptonychotes weddellii | reverse complement strand
TCAAGTTTCAGATATTTATTATTCAGTGTAAACCCCAACACAATACACCAACATGATTTCGTGCATTTAGAGGGGAAATATTTCCTGGATAAGTGGAAAATTGTGCGGATGGCTTCTGGAAGACCTTCATTCTAAGCAGCTTTATAGTGAAACATTTCATTTAGAAGTCTGGACCTTCTTTCTTCAGTTTGCTGTAATCTACATTCACTGAGTAGAACTTG
>NW_027935724.1:0-221 GCF_054177405.1 Leptonychotes weddellii | reverse complement strand
AGTGCAAATAGCCCACAAACATCAGACCAAGCCCTAAGTTTGACCCCAGGGCTTTTCCAAACCTTGTTCAGTAATCTTAGAAAAGTCATCTCCTGCTTGCAGCTATCCCAGAGTGGAGTGGCTATGGAAATATCTCACCCTCTGCATGGCCAACACCTGGCTGGAGCTCTTCCCATCTTAGGATCCATCTGTTCCCAAGGTGACAGACCCTGGGAATGACT
>NW_027935723.1:0-221 GCF_054177405.1 Leptonychotes weddellii | reverse complement strand
TACGGTGGTGGCCTCGGGGCTGGCTTTGGTGGTGGCCTTGGAGGTGGCTTCGGCGGGGGCTTCGGCGGGGGCGATGGCAGCCTCCTCTCCGGCAGCGAGAAGGTGACCATGCAGAACCTCAACGACCGCCTGGCCTCCTACCTGGACAAGGTGCGCGCCCTGGAGGAGGCCAACACCGACCTAGAGGTGAAGATCCGCGACTGGTACCAGAGGCAGCGGCC
>NW_027935722.1:0-221 GCF_054177405.1 Leptonychotes weddellii | reverse complement strand
GTAAATATTTTCCATGAAGGCGTCCATGGACAGTACATAAACAAATGAATGTAGCTCTGTCCCAATAAAACTTAATTTATAAAAATAGGCAGTAATCTGGATTTGGCCCATGAATGTAATTTGTCAATACTTGGTCTATCATATCCTGAACATACATCTCCACACATCTTTTTCTTTGCCCTAAAAGCTCATTAAAATGTTTGGTGGGAGGGGGGTACATG
>NW_027935721.1:0-221 GCF_054177405.1 Leptonychotes weddellii | reverse complement strand
GGAAGGAAAGGGGAGTGGGAAGATCAGAAGCCTGACAACCAGAGGGACGCGGATGGCGGATAGAGATGGGGTGTCAGGAGCCGGGAAGAGGGTCAAGGATGAGCGCTCTGGTTGGGGACAGGGAACCACAGAGGGGAGAGAGGCTGGGGGCCGATGTGGATGGGGATGTAGCTGGGAAGGAAGGAGGAGGAGGAAGAGGCCAAGATGGGGGGGGGGGGCTG
>NW_027935720.1:0-221 GCF_054177405.1 Leptonychotes weddellii | reverse complement strand
GAAACAAAAGCAAAAAATACAACACTGGGATGACACTGAAATAAAAAGCTTTTGCACAGCAAAGGAAATGATTAACAAAACAAAAAGGCAACCTAGTGAATGGGTGAAGATATTTGCAAATGACATATCTGATAAGGGGTTAGCATTCAAACTATATTAAAAAAAACTTACACAACTCAACACCAAAAAACAAACAACTGATTAAAAAGTGGGCAATGGGG
>NW_027935719.1:0-221 GCF_054177405.1 Leptonychotes weddellii | reverse complement strand
ATTCCTAAGGCTGTCTCTACAATTTTACTTATGAATTCCTACATTTAGTCCATACTTTTCCCAGACCAACTTACATTTTTCTGATCTTCCCTTTATAGGAAATCCTTATTTTGGAAGAAAGCAAACAAAACAAAGCAAACTGACTTCATGAAGTCATTTTATAGAAACTTTCCAGGACCAGAACACATTCAACCTAACCATATCCAAATCTGCCATCAGGA
>NW_027935718.1:0-221 GCF_054177405.1 Leptonychotes weddellii | reverse complement strand
GGGCGCCTGGGTGGCTCAGTTTGTTAAGCGACTGCCTTCGGCTCAGGTCATGATCCTGGAGTCCCGGGATCGAGTCCCGCATCGGGCTCCCTGCTCGGCGGGGGGTCTGCTTCTCCCTCTGCCCTCTTCCCTCTCATGCTCTCTGTCTCTCATTCTCTCTCTCTCAAATAAATAAATAAAATCTTTAAAAAAAAAAAAAATCTACCAGTTTAGTTCTTCTG
>NW_027935717.1:0-221 GCF_054177405.1 Leptonychotes weddellii | reverse complement strand
CCATAAGCAGTGTAATGAAGACTTGGACAAAGCATATTTTAAGATGAATTATTTTTTTTAAAAAATAAACCTGATGAAATAAATATTTCCTCACAGCTTTTAAATTGGAAGATTAACACCACATATATCAACATAATTATTTTTTTCTCCTCGAGTTAGAAGCTTATCAGATGGGTACAGAGAGTTGGAGAGGTGATGGGAGGGTTTATATTATTTTGGTG
>NW_027935716.1:0-221 GCF_054177405.1 Leptonychotes weddellii | reverse complement strand
ATAGATACTTTAGTAAATCAACTATTTTTTTAGCTTTTTAAAAATATTCATTTAGTTCTATCTTTTTTTTCTTTCAAATTGAGACAGTGATCTCTATTTCTTATGCTTTGGAATGGAAAAAAAGACAGTTTTTTTTGTTTTGTTTTGTTTTGTTTTTTAAGATGAGACCTTCAATATTGGCTCTCCAATCAAAACCCAGTTGTCTTTTATATAAGAGGTTC
>NW_027935715.1:0-1297 GCF_054177405.1 Leptonychotes weddellii | reverse complement strand
AAGTTAAAATCTTTTCTAGGTGATGATGAAATTTTTAACTTAACTAAAAGTGACTGTTTATTATGGCTTTTGCCTTTTAAATCACACACAGTCTTTGTTCTAAAAAAAAAAAAAAATTCGCTATTGGGGCACCTGGGTGGCTCAGTCAGTTAAGCATCCGACTCTTGATTTCGGCCCAGGTCATGATCTCAGGGTCGTGTGATTGAGCCCCATGTCGGACTCCACTCTGGGTGTGGAGCCTGCTTACGATTCTCTCTTCCTCCCCCTCTACTGACCCTGCCCCCCCCCCCAGCTTATCCTCTCTCTCTCAAAAAAAAAAAAGAAAGAAAAAAGAAATCACTGTTAACATCATAGAAGAAAGTATATGTCAGGCCCATGTGACCTTTTGGACCCCGGGAACATCTGACTAATGTATAAAAGGATGAAGATTTGCCTAGGGGCTCAATTTTAGATTATGCCTTGAATGAAGTGCTATCTAAAGAAAACCCTGCATTTATTGCCTTGTTAGTAGTCATCGGGCCTCTCTGCGTGCCTCAGTGTATGGGGAATGAACTCCGACACAGCGTCGATGCTGTCTCCCATTTATATAGCGCGGTGACAGTTCCCACTTGTTGCACGCTCACCCGATGCCAGGCACTTTATATGCATCATCCTCATCTAGCTTCACCACCAGCAATATGATGTGCAGACAATGATTATATCTGTCTATTTGCAGATGAAACTGTGGCTCAGATTAAGTGACACATCAGCTTTGTTCAAATAGAAGAAGGTTGAGTGGGACTCCAAGGCAGCGTGCTGGTTACAGAGACTGGCCACTCTTTACGGCAGTGGCTTTGCCTCCCAAGAGGCACCCAAGATCTTGGATGATGTCTGGAGATACTGTTGGTTGTCCTGGCTGAGGGAGGAAGTCTTACTGGCATCTAGTGGCGGAGGCCAGGGAAGCTATTAGACATCTCGGGAGTACACAGGGTAGTCACCGCAACAAAGAATTATCCAGCCTAACATATCAAAATGCCCAGGTTAAAAAGCCTGTTTTATGGGATGAACCACATTGAAATTCATGGCCACAGAATTGATAGGCTAACTCACCTTGACCTTGACATTTTTGTTCTGTTGCCTTCCTTTTTTTTTTTTATTTTTTTATTTATTTTATTTATTTTATTTATTTTTTTATTCTTATGTTAATCCCCATACATTACATCATTAGTTCTAGATGAAGTGTTCCATGATTCATTGTTCGTGCACAACACCCAGTGCTCCATGCAGAACGTGCCCTCCTCAATACCCACCACCAGGC
>NW_027935714.1:0-221 GCF_054177405.1 Leptonychotes weddellii | reverse complement strand
TGAATATGCACTTTCAAATATAGGTAAGCATTTTGGATGAAATTTGAAATCTATTAATAGCTTAAATATAGAGTTTAATTTTTTTTATTTATTTATTTTTATTCTTATGTTAATCCCCATACATTACATCATTAGTTTTAGATGAAGTGTTCCATGATTCATTGTTTGTGCATAACACCCAGTGCTCCATGCAGAATGTACCCTCCTCAATACCCACCACC
>NW_027935713.1:0-221 GCF_054177405.1 Leptonychotes weddellii | reverse complement strand
AAATCTTTAAAAAAAAAAAAAGAAAAAAGAATATATATAAGGGGAGATGTGAGATAATAGAAAACATATATATACTGGTCTCTGCTCCCCATTCCTAGCACAGAGTTCTCTAAACCCTTGTAATTTCTGAAGTAGTAAGAGCACTGGGGACATCTTTTGTTCTAATGAGGTGACTCTAGGTGGGCTCCTGGATGGGGCCAGTCACCAGAGAGACCAAGCCA
>NW_027935712.1:0-221 GCF_054177405.1 Leptonychotes weddellii | reverse complement strand
TACCAAGAATTTCAAGGGGCGTGTGGATGGCTCAGTCAGTTAAGCGGCTGACTCTTGGTTTCGGCCCAGGTCATGATCTCAGGGTCATGACACTGAGCCCCTCATGGGGCTCTGCACTCAGCACGGAGTCTGCTTAAGATTCTCTCTCCCTCCCCTTCTGCTTCTCCCCTCACTCACTCTCTCTCTCAAATAAATAAATTAATTAATTAATTAAAATTTCA
>NW_027935711.1:0-221 GCF_054177405.1 Leptonychotes weddellii | reverse complement strand
CAAATAAATAAATGGAATCTTAAAAAAAAAAAAAAAAAAAAGAAATCCCAACCTTGAGGACCTCAAAATATGATCTTTCTTGGAAATAGGATCTTTTCATATGTAATGAGTTAAGATGAAGTCATAATGGGGTAAGGCACACTTAAACTCAATATGACACACTTTGGTGTCCTTATAAGAAAAGAAGAGACACAAAAGGAAGGAAGAAGACCACATGAATC
>NW_027935710.1:0-221 GCF_054177405.1 Leptonychotes weddellii | reverse complement strand
ACTCTGCGTATCTGCACGCGACGGGACACACCGGGGACACGCAACCTCACGTCGGCGGAGCGCCGAGGCTCAGCCCGGGCCACGCGGCACCACCAGGACGGAGCAGGAAATCCGAGCTCTGGGGTGCACAGCCCTGCCCCTCAGGGAGCGCAGGTGCCTGAGCCAGACATGGAGAACCGGGGTAAGGGAAGAGCAACCCGCTAGACGAAGACAGGAGCACG
>NW_027935709.1:0-221 GCF_054177405.1 Leptonychotes weddellii | reverse complement strand
GGGGGGGGGGGGGGGGGGGGGGAATGGGGTGACTGGGTGATAGACACTGGGGAGGGTATGTGCTCTGGTAAGCGCTGTGAATTGTGCAAGAGTGTTGAATCTCAGATCTGTACCTCTGAAAGAAATAATGCAATATATGTTCAGAAAAAAAAGAAGAAGAAGAAGAAGAGAGCAGGAGGGGAAGATTGAAGGGGGGGAAATCGGAGGGGTAGACAAACCAT
>NW_027935708.1:0-221 GCF_054177405.1 Leptonychotes weddellii | reverse complement strand
TCTGAGTCAGCTTGGGCTGCTATAATAAAATACCATAAATTGGAAGTTTATTTCTCACATTTCTGGAAGCTAGCAAGTCCAAGATCAAGGTATCAGCAGATTCACTATTGGGTAAGGACCCACTTTCTGGTTCAGAGACAATCATTCTCACTTTGTCATCATATTGTGGAAAGGCCACTTTTATAAAAGCACTAATCCCACTCATGACAGCTTTGATTTAA
>NW_027935707.1:0-221 GCF_054177405.1 Leptonychotes weddellii | reverse complement strand
TTGAGAAGCTTATATTCATCAAGAGTCCCCACTTACTGTGTTGTGGCCACCAATGGTGTAGTGCTGCCCTTCCTCCTGGCAGGGGACAGTGACCTCTGATCTAAATAGAATATCAGTTCCTCTCTTCAAGTCCAACGTAAGTCTGAACTGAGATGTTATCTCAGAGAAGTTGTGAGAGAGCGCTCATTCTCTCATCTATACTTAGAACACATGGTACACTA
>NW_027935706.1:0-221 GCF_054177405.1 Leptonychotes weddellii | reverse complement strand
CCACGTTTCCTTAAAGTCAGCGGGATGAGGGGGAAATTGGGTCAGTCTGTTGTCACGGCAAGATTGTCTTCACATGGACAAATCAATTCCTAAAAATCTTGAGTATTTAGGAAAAGTAATCCCTTATCTTCAGACACAGTTACAGGCTAATTGCATCCAGCGACGACTAGACAGGGTGCAGGGGGAGTTGCACAGACGGGCCCGCTGGGATGGTTATAAAA
>NW_027935705.1:0-221 GCF_054177405.1 Leptonychotes weddellii | reverse complement strand
AAAAAAAACAGAGTGGATACTATTTAAACCAAATCCCCTCTACTTGGAGCTTAGAAAGGAACAAGAGAACATCATAACAGCAATAGGTCAGGATACTTGAACTTCTCTTATCCACCTCAAAACCTTTCCAGGAGTGACTGGATGAAGACTTATTGTTTAATAGAACCTATGAGAGCAACTGTACTTTTTTTTTTTTTTTAAAGATTTTATTTATTTATTTG
>NW_027935704.1:0-1297 GCF_054177405.1 Leptonychotes weddellii | reverse complement strand
TTGATTTATAATCTGCCTTTATAATGGAATTAGAGACAAACTTTTTCTACCTGATTAAGCTTGCTGACGGAGTAGTTTTTTTGTATATGCAAAATTTGCTTGCATTTTTGTTGTCTGTCCTCTGCAAAAGGGCAATGTTTTCAAATCCGAAGACATTTGCAGCTGTGCAGCTAGTTGACTAATCACTTCTGAGATCTTCTTCCCCAAAATAAAAATCATCTGGGGACTAATTGTTACTCAGAATAATAACAGAGCTTGGCATTTCTGAAGATTTATTCATCACTGGATTTCACATGTCTGAGCTCCTCTCTGAAATCCTGAGCTTCTCTTCCAAAAGGCCACACGGAGGTTCAAATGGTAGCAGAGATCCTCTGTGGCAGGTTTGGGGTCAGGACTGGACATTCCACCCTGACATTTTTCATCTCACATCCGTGTGGCCCTCCACTTGATTAGTAGATTCCTACAGTGTGACGTGCCCCGCAGAGCACTGCACGCAGAGGTCCGGGGCTCAGGATGCATCCTGGGCTCATCTCAACAGAGGAATGGGTCAGGTCAGCAGCTGCCCTGCAGACCTCCACACTGAGCTGGGTCCGGTAAGGATCTAGGTCTCTAAGGGATCAAATGCATAAATGTGCTTTGCAAAGGACTAAGCCCATTCATACAAATGTAAATTATAATTCATGTTTGTCTGTTATTAGTCCAACATTCTCATCAACTTCTTCAATGATAAAAGGGCAAGAAGAGGATGACTCAGGATCTATAATATCACTATGAAGAACATGTTTAGATGTTTTGCTAAATGGAATACACTTTAAATTTTTTATAATCCATCGACATCTGCAAATCAAAACGGGGCTGCTCATTGTTCACTTTGATATTTAATCCTTCCCTTATGCAACCCTGGTCGGGAAGCCCTGTATGTCGGCCTGCCCCTAGAGACAACTAGGTACTCGGCCTCAGGCAAGTCATCTGATCATTTTCAAGTCCTCCTCCAACTGGAAAGCGGAGGGGTGAGAAAGAGAGGAGGCAAAAGGAACAAATGGGTCTGGGTATCCAGCTCAACATCTACATCTTAATTCTCTACCTCCAGGGAAGCACTGGCCTCAGCAAAGGGAGCTCTGCTTCTTTAGAGCTCCCTGTACTCAGATTTTCACATCACAGTGTGGGAGGGAGCCGAATCTCGCTATTTGAAGACAGGGTTTCGAAAGCTGGGTTCCAGATACAATAGCTTAATTTGGAATTCTGACTGAAAATCTGAGGACGTTGCAGAAGCAATAAAGGGAGGTGCACAAGCAAT
>NW_027935703.1:0-12631 GCF_054177405.1 Leptonychotes weddellii | reverse complement strand
AACATATATTGCATTATTTGTTTCAGAGGTACAGATCTGAGAGTCAACAGTCTTGCACAATTCACAGCGCTTACCAGAGCACATACCCTCCCCAGTGTCTATCACCCAGTCACCCCATCCCTCCCACCCCACCTCCCGCTCCAGCAACCCTCAGTTTATAATTGTATTTCATAAGCCAATAGCTCATGGCTGAAATAAGCCAATAGGATAATGTCTCTTAATAAGACATTAAAGAAATAACACACTCCAAACCAATGATGAATTAATTACACTACTGTTGCAGGCAAAGGGAAGAAGAAAGAGTCCAAATTTAGTTGAGGTGTACCTTTGTTCAAGCTAGTTCTCGGTAAGGTTAGTCCTTGCAACTAAAAACTGGCTATCGGCTGCTGGCTTAGGTCCCTCCCCGCTGGGCACGTAGCTAGCAGGCAATGGTACACTGGTGTTGCCAAGCCAGGTGTGCTGCACTGAAGGTTATGACTCCAGGGATCATCACATGGTTTGCACCACTGCTTATGAGAAGTAGCCTCGCCAAAGAAGGAACAGATGTTGCTTCTCTTCCTAAAACTGCTGCAAGGTTTAAACACCATTGCCATCCAAGAGTAGCCCGGCAGAAGCAAGTGTCTCAAAATCTTCAGAAAGCTATTTAGATTAGTAAGGAGTAACTGTGCCCAGACTGAGCACTCTTGAAAAGTCTTCATTAACACTTGGTATTTAAAGTTTAAAAGTCAATTATGTCATAGCCACTCCTCCATATGTTCTCCTGGTTAAGTCCCCAGTGGTAGCCCTACCAGTTGAGCTATTGAATGCTTATCAATAACAGATGTCCATGACAACACCCCAACACAGCTTCCTCCATGTAAACAAATGCACCCTTAGAACTTCACTTAATTCGGGGCACCTGGGTGGCTCAGTCAGTTAAGCATCCAACTCTTGATTTTGGCTCAGGTCATGATCTCAGGGTGGTGAGATCAAGCCCTGCATCAGGCTCCATGCTGAGCATGAAGCTTGCTTAAGATTCTCTCTCTCCCTCTGTCCCTTCCCTACCCCAAACTCTCTCTCCAAAAACAAAAAACAAACTTCACTTAATTCATAAACAAGTGGATTTGAAATCATAATAAACCAATACACAAAGAATGGCATTCAGAAGCCCAGATCTGGATCTCAATATACTCCTTACTACTGGGTGTCATGACCTCTAAGCCTCAATAGAGTTAGGGAAATTGTGCATATATACTAACCCATGGCATTTTTGTTTAATCTCGAACTCTTCCTGCCCATGCCATGACTAATAATAATAATAATAATAATAATAATAATAATTACCAGGAACTAAGAGAGTGAAACCTAAAACCCATAGACAATACAGCAAAATTAAGTAACATAACCCCCTTAAAAAAAAAAAACAAACAAAAATTGTAAAAAATAGGAGTAAACCACTAATAGTTTTCAGATCCATATGGAATAAGCACCTTGGCAGAAACTGAGGAGGGACCATACCAGGACACATGGTAGCCTGAAAACAGGAGATATACAAGACTACTAATTGGTAGTCATGAGAAAATTTGGAGAACCAGAAAACAGTTTAAATAGGTAGCAAAAGGATCATAAATGTGTATCCTACTGGTAGCATAACTATACATAAAATAACTTCAAGTACTTTAAAATTCTAGAGGCATATAATCTAAGAACTAAAATAGTTATACTGTTTTCAAAACTCGTTTTATTGGGGGATAGTGTTGGTATTGTTATTCTAAGAACGTTTGTCGTGAGTTAAAAAATAAAGGAGTCCTGAAAATCAGGATTTCAGTATAAGAAAGGGGAAGTACATATGTAAGATCAATGAATTTATGTAAAAATCATGACTGATCCTGAATTTGAATTTAAATTACTAGTATAAATATTTAATGCATTTTATGTTGAGAATATATATTTCCTAGCTCTGCTCATGGAGAAAAACAAAACAATAACAATGAATATACTTAGCACCCGGATTGGGATCTCTAAATAAAGGAAACAGCCTTTTGGAGAATTAGCTGATTCTATAACTGAGAAGAGAAATTAAAAGATGAACCTGAAACCTCTGGTCATACCATAAAAGTGAAGAGATTATGAAAGGTTATGAACTACTAGAGTTACGGGGCAAAGTGGGGGCAAGAAGGGAATGAGAAAGATCTCAGACTGATCTGACAAGCCTCCTACCGGCCAGAGATTGAAAAACTGGGGCATTAATAAGAATTCTCCCCCAAAACAGAACACTAAAGAGAAAGAGAGATCTCACTTGTCAAGTGTAAAGGATAAGGAATAAACTAATCACTTAGAGAAATGGTAAATAAAAGAATCAAGCATTTAAATTTCCTTTCCTATGCCAACTATACCTCAAGGCAACTCAAGAGTTGCTGAAGCAAAGTTTCACCTTATAGAAATATCCTGCCTCATAAAAAATAATAGAACTAGAATGTTTTGGAACTTCTGGTGAATTAATGGATCAAGGAACAGCTCTAAATGACTGTTAAAATCATGAAAATTAGACCAGGCATATGTCTGATGAAATTATTTTTCACCATCTGTGAAGTAGACTTGCCTCTCCAATAATGGGATTTTCATTTAATATGTAAAAAATCTAATTGCAGTGTACAGGACATACAGAGAACATGTTAAATGACATGAAGCAAGTATTTAAGAAACTCTACAGGAACAAAGAATGACTGAAGTTCATCAAATGGGGGAGAGAGAGAAATCTATAGATTGAGACTTATGACATAATCAATCAGTTGCATTTATGAAGCTTACTCTTATCCTAATTCAAAAAATAAAAACTAAAAAAAAATCAGTAATTTGAAAAATGTAAGCAGTGACCAAGAATACTTGATGACATGAAATTTTAATTTTTTATGTCATAATGCTTATGAAGAGAATTCTATTTTACAGAGGTACCATACTAAGATATATTTCTATAGATTTGCAAGTAAGTCTTAGAAATTTATAAATCTGTAAATCTCTGCACTCCTTTAAATAGGAAAATTGTATTCCTTATCTGAAAAAGTAGATGCACTGAATAATTACATTGTTGAAAAGACCTAAACTGGAGGAGCAATAGGATGAAACAATTCAGAATGTCCTATAAAGTTGAAAAATGAAAGTTGCTAAGAGATGTAGAAGATTGAATGAGAAGTCCCAACATGCATCCAATAGGAATAAAAAAAAGGAGAAAGTGAAAGATTATGACTAATGGGGAAGCTACTACTACTATGAAAAAAGTAGGGCTACATGTTAATGGAGCCCAATAAATTCAGAGCAAAAAAAATCATGTCTAGATATATTGTAGGAAATTTATGAAAATCTAATACAAAAAATAATAAAGGTAGCCAAAGATAAAAGTAGATTACTTTCACGAATGAACCTGATAGCAGACTACTTATTAGCAAAAGGAAACGCTAGAATACAAGAGAATAACATCTTTAAAATGCTTAGGGAAAACAAATATCAATATTTAAGACTTTTTAGAGAAGTTTTAGGTTCACAGAAAAATTGAGAGGAAGTGACAGAATTTCCCCACATACACCCTGCCAGCATGCATGCATAGTCTCCCTCATTATCAACATCACTCACCAGAATGGTACTTTTTTTTTAAACCAAGGATGAACCTACAATGATAAACATCACCCCCCAAAGTCCATAGTTTACCTCAGGATTCACTGTTGGTGTTATACATTCCATGGGTTTTGGACAAATATATAACATGATCCATTATACCATCATAGACTATTTTCACTGCCCTAGAAAACCTCTGCTTTGCCTATTCACCGCCATCCAACCCCTGGTAACCACTGATCTTTTTGTTGTCTCTATATTTTTTCCTTTTCCAGAACATCCTGTAGTTGGAATCATAGTATATAGACTTTTCAGACTCACTTCTTTCACTTACTAATATGCATTTAGGATTCCTCCATATGTTTTTAGCTCTAAATAATATTGCAAAGACAAACGAACACTCACTGGAGGATATCATCCTCAATTGAGTCTAAAAATTCAAGCTTATTTCTCTGTAAGTTCAACGAACTTACAGAGAAATAAGCCACCATAAGTAGAAGTCAGTGAAACAAGAACTGCTATATGTGAACATCAGTTATTGGAAATGGAAGTTACTGAGATACTGAATAGAAAATAACTACGAAATTTTTTAAAAGGGTAGAATGAGGAAAAACTAAGCAGACATTAAAAATGACTAAGCAGATTTGAAAAATAAGATCTTTTAGAAATTATAAATTTAACTTTTGAAAGGAAAAAAAATAATGTGAGGCAAATATCTGATTAAACATAAACATAGTTGAAGAGAGAATGGTTGAACTATAAGACAGATCTAGTGCTTTGAGACTGGGTAAGGTACAATCAAGTAACAAAGGCCTAACATGTCAAACAGGATTTGTAAAGAGAATAAAGAAAGGACAAAAGAAGGACGACTGCAAGAAACCATTTCACCTGCAACACTGGAAGAATAAAGTCGTTTTTAAAACAGGCAAAAGAATGGTCAACTTAGAACTGTGTATCCTACAAACTTGTCTTCCGAAAATGAGAACAAAATAATTTCATAGAAACAAAAACTTAAAGAGATTTATGCCAACATACTATTATACAGAAACTGTACTTTGGGAAGTGAGTAGCTTAGGAAGAAATAACCCAGCCCATTAAAAGAGAAATACATTAGATTGGATAGACAGACATACAAAATGTGGCTCTGTGTCATTTACAAGAGACCCCCAAAAAACATAAGATTCAATGGAGAAAACAAAATCAAATGGAAAAGGGAATTAGGAAACTCTGGGGGTTAATGAATATGCTTATCATCTTGATTGTGAGGATGGCTTCACGGTAGATACAGATGTCAAACCAACCTAATTGCACACTTTAAATATGTGCGGTTTATCGAATGTCAGTTATACTTCAGGAAAGATGTTTAAGAAAAAATAAAAAAAGGATAGAAAAGGATACATCAAGCAAATATTAACGGCAACAAGGAAGATAGTTCTTGGCAAAATTACCTCAGACAAAATTGACTTTAAGGCAAAAATCATTAGTGATAAAGCCAACTAAATAAATGATTCCTATTAGACATTGAGTGTCTAACTTACAAATGTATATTAGATATAAAAATATGATGTATGCAAATAGTCTCAGAATATTTTATAGCTCAAATATAAGGAGATACTGATAAATCCCCCATTATAGTGGGATCTTTCAATATATCGCTCTCAATTGACATGTTAAGTAGACAAAATTAGTGGGGATTAACAAGTTTGAGTTCATAAATACATGCAGACCTCTACAAAAAAAATTATTTGCAAACACACATAACACATTTACCAAAATGGACTTTTCCATTCAACAAATTTTTAATGACTTTTTAACCTAATGGAACATATTTTCTAATCATAATTTAGAAATTCATGTCAAAATAAAGCTATCCCACTGTAAATTTTACACACACAGTTCTAAATAGCTAATGAATCAATGAATCATAATGGAAGTAAGGCATACATAAAACTAAATAGTAATTAAAATTATACACAAAGTTTTTCAAGTGTACAATATGGTGTTTCAACACTTCCATACAACACCCAATGCTCATCACAACGAGTGCATTCCTTAATCCCCATCACCTATTAAATCCATCTCCCACCCTACTCCCCTCTGGTAACTATCAGTTTGTTCTTTATAGTTAAGAGTCTATCTCTTGGTATAGAAAATACTATAAAAGATGGCAATTTTCTTAAATTTTCACATTCAATCCAATTTCAATCAAAATCTCAGCTGTAATTTTCATGAACCTTAATAGGTTCATTCCAAAATTCATTGAGAAAATACAAGGACCCAAATAGCAAAGACTATATTGACTCAAAACAATGAGGAGAGTTGACTTGCCAACACCACAATTAACTATTGGTTCAGGAATAGACAAGGGGGCCAATGAAACTGAACAGAGAGCCCCCAAGGCTCATAGCAATACAGATTTTGCTATATGAGAGAGCAGACATTATAAATCAGTGAGTGAACGGTGGAATACTCTACAATGCTGAAACATACATAAATGATGCAGTATAGAGATTTACTATACTTAAATCAAAATTGAGAGAGATTAAAGACAAAATTTTTAAAGTGTTTTTCCACATGTGTATATAAATATAGAATATTTTTATGGCCTCTCAGTAATGAAGGATTTAATAACAAAAAGCATAAAAAGGGGGTAAATATATAAAACTAGTGTAATATTTTAAAAACCTAATTTGAAAGCCCCATATACAAAGTTAAAAACAAAAAAACAAAAACAACAAATCCCCCTCCCCCCCAAAAAAAAACCCAAAACAACAACAACAAAAACAAGCCATAGATTGGGAAAAGATATTGGCAATGCATAGAATACACACATAAAAATAAGAATATTGATATGAAGAACATAAATACAAATACTACAGAAAAATAGAAAAAATAACCCAATTATAAAAAAAAGATTAATAGGCAATTCATTGACAAGAAAATCCAAGTTACTAAAACATATAAGATCCTTCTAGACACAGAACAGATCGGTAGTTGCCAGAAACAGGGTGGAGAGATGAGAGAAGTAGGTGAAGGTATTCAAAAGGTATAAACTTCCAGTTATAATATTAATAAGTTCTGGGATATAATGTGCAGCATAGCGTCTACAGTTAGCAATACTGTTTTGTGCATTTGAAAGCTGTGAGTAAGCGGATCTTAAAAATTCTCATCACACACGTAACTATAAGAGGTAATGGACATTAACAAACTTATTGTAGTAACCATCTTGCAATACATACATGTAACAAATTATGTTACACACCTTAAATACAATGTTATATGCCAATTAAATCTCAAAACTGGGGGAAAATGGGAAACAAAATATACAACCACATTCTGCCTCCAAGACCAGCAGTGCTTTTGCATTAAACTCCTCATAGCAGTGGAAATACCAGCAGAGATTTCCCAGAACAATACTAGCATTGTAGTTGCTTAATATTTGCCACTAACATATTTTTAAATTTTTACTTAAAGTTATGAAACTTCAGACCACGAAGTTGCTAAATGGACTATAGAAAGATTCAGAATATTGACAAAGCATGATCTAGAGAAGCAAATGCCATTGGTTAATTGCTGACTTCATTTAATTATCATTTGATACAGTGATCGCTCCCTTCTTGAAGTCTTTAATCACCGGAGTCTTAGAAACCCACTTTCTTGGTTCCTGTCCCCCACCCCTCAACAGCCAGGCACGCTCCGTTGCTTCCTTGCTATCTTCCTAATCTCTAAGCATTAAAGTGCTACAGTGACAACAGCCAAGTTCATATCCCTTGCCTGAATCTCTCCATGGATTTCCAGACCCATATATCCAGCTGCCTGTCCTACATTTCCACTTGGAGGTCTAGGTCATGCACCCAGATGAACTTAAGATTTTCCACCTCCACATCAAGATGCAATGTCTGCAACTCTTCTCATCTCAAGAGATGGCAACTTCATTCTCCCCGTTGCTCATACCAAAAAGCCTGGATGACTCCTTGGTTTCTCAAATTCTCTTCCTGTTCCCACATCCAGCAACAAACAACAACTCTATGTTCACAGTATATTTAGAATCAGACTACTTCTCAGCACCTTGCTACCATATTTGTTACCATATTTGGAACTGTCATGGCATTCTGGCCAAATAATGTCCTTATTCTCTTCAAAATTCCTGTTTGTTCCTTCTTTGTCAGAAAAAGCTCAAGGGCTTTGAGCCCTCTCCAAGGCCCATACGTAAACTTGTCCCGTCTTCCTTGCTCCTGGAGTGTCACCTGCCCCAAGGCTTTTGTACATGCCGTTGTTCTGTCTGGAATGCTCTACTTACCATGCTTAGGCCCTCACTTCCAGGGACTTTAATAAAGAAGTCTCTCTCACTCCTCCTTAAAATGGCAAACACTTACTGTTTCCCCCCACACACACACACCCCCAGCAAAATTCTTTCCAATTACTAATTAGTTGAACAATAAGAGTAATGGTCTCTCCCCCCCGCCACCCCAATGTCTAGTGCCTAGAAGAGAGTCTAATAGGTAGCGGACACTTACTATTTGTTGAATGAATGCCATGAATACTTGATATCCATGTCAATTTGCCTTTAATCATGCTTTTGTTTTTTCACTTTTGCTTTTTATATTTTTATGTAATGATCTCCAGTGAGATTTTACACCCTCAAATGATCTATTTGCTATGTTTTTTGACTCTTACATAGATACAGCAAATAGGAGACAATATGCCCTATTCAAAGATTTTGAAACCTAAAAAGTCATCCCAAAGACACTATGTAGGTGTGTTTTGTTAACATAGTGCAAAAAAACTGGTGAATGCATGTATTTTATACCTGTATTTTATATACTTAAACATACATGTATATTTATGATTCAACTTTTTTATAGACAACAGTTAGATATTCATGTAATTATTTCTCTTGGACCTCTCAAATGTTTAAGAATTCACCATTAGGGAAAACCCCCCAACCTGGCTGTGTGTCAGGAAGAACACCTAGAAAGAAATAAGCCCCCAAAACTACTTCTGCAAGTGGTACTCTATAGGTACCCTCCAGACAAGTCTGTTCTGAATGAGAGTCATGAAAAACCAGTCTGGAAGACACAGCAGATTCTTACTAGAAAGTCGTGGGACATATGAGACATAGGGACGGGAAGGCAGGTCAGGGCTGGGTTATGAAGAACATTGAATCCTAGGCTTTTCTTATTCTCCGGACTCTATAGTATGGACAGTGAGAATCAGAAAGAGGTATAAGGCCCAAGAATTGTTTGAATGATTGATTTGCACATATTACAGAAAGGATCTCAGTGCAAGGTCACATAGGCTGTACACTGCAAAACTCCATGGATTGCCAGTTATATAGCAGCCCCTGGCATGTGCTGGAGCTGTATAATGTGGCCATCCTAATCAGATATGAGGAAATTTTGCAGCTAGTTATAAAGATATTTAATTTCAATAATCTAGGCAAAAATTTGGAGTTTTTTTTTTTTTTTTTTTTGGTATGGAACAGGAAGCTGCATTAGGCTACTACCGTAATTGTTTGCAAAGATGAAGGTCAGGTTAGGGTCTAGCAGTGGGAATAAAAAGGAAGAAGTAGATGACAAAGCCATTATGAAGCAAGCAGCAGCAAAAATCAATGACTCAGATGCAGGGAGGAAGAGGAAAGCAATCTGATAGTGTCTAATACAGGTGACTTTGAGAATGCCTCACAGGAAGAGCTAGGATGAACAGAGGTAAAGGAAAGAAGATAGATTTCATGTTTGATATATTGGGTTTGGGGCAGAAGGAGAACTAGAGAATAGTCTTCTGATTCCCAATGACTTTTCCCCAAAAATTCTCACTTTCATTTTACTTTATATTTCTAGAAGACAAATTACTCCATATGCTTATCTTTTTGAGCTGATCAAAATGCTAATCATTAGAAGTTATTTTACATTTTTCCCCATGCATTAATTTTTGACTGTAAATATTAAGATCAATACCATATATATTTGAGAAGGGGAGGAATCTATTATTTTCAATGAGCTTACCTTGTCAGTCACTATGCTAGAAACTTCAAGTTTTATTTACTCATAGCCCTGTAGAATTATGTATTTTCTCGATTTTACAGAGAATTGTCTGAGGAAAGTGAAGCAAATTCCCAAGTCCCCATTGGTAGAAAGTTATGGGGTTGAGTTTGAAATCCAGATCTAACTATAAAGGCCTTCCTTATCCACTCTCAGGTAATATCTCAACATGCGCAGCTCTAATGGTGTTGAGAGGCTGAAAGAAATAAGTGAGGGCAATACTCATTTTTCCACTTGACTATCCTTGCTGTCAATGTTGTTTGATAAATTCAAACTGGGCAATACTAACTGAAGCATGTAAGGTGATAAAAATTATACCTCATTGGTTTTAGACACAGGGAAGCTTATCCGCGATCTCCAAGTTTCACTGAAGTGTTCACTAGTGTAAGATCACTGGTCGAGTACCATCTGTTCCAATAGTTTACTGTTAAATTACCTCAAGTCTTACATAAATTGTGTTTCCTCTAAAGCAAAACCAGTGCAAAATATCTGGACTAACTAGCCTAAGAGTAAGACTTCCTAATAAGTAGGCCAACTAGACTCTAGGTGATGTTTCTCTAGGTTGGAGAACTGAAAAAAACTACTTTATAGTGGAGACATGGGGTATTTGAATAGTGGCCGTAATTCAAGTCAAATACTAGCAAATTCATTAATATTGCAATGAGACTATAATAATAATAAAAAAAAATGGAGAGACTAATCCTGCCCCAAGACAGTGGAGAAATTGGTATGAAACTGCTTTAAAGGGGACAAATGGGAAATGCCTGGGTGGCTCAGTCATTAAGTGTCTGCCTGCAGCTCAGGTCATGATCCCGGGGTCCTGGGATCGAGCCCCGCATTGGGCTCCCTGCTCAGCGGGAAGCCTGCTTCTCCCTCTCCCACTCCCCCTGCTTGTGTTCCCTCTCTCTCTGTGTCTGTGTCAAATAAATAAAATCTTTAAAAAAAAAAAAGGGGGTACAAATGGGAAATCCTCTATGTTTACGTATATTTACTTAAATGCATTCACGTTTTAATTTCAAATGCACCAGCAGAGCACCTATTGGATGTGAGGCTCCATGTTAGGGCCCAAAGATGACAAAGACGAACAGGACAGGGCCCTGCCTCTAAGAAACTTGTCACCTAGCAACCAAAAAGAAAATAGTCTTGCCGTCTTGATCAAATCACTGAAGTCTATAAGCCTGGTTAGTATGAATTAAAAACTTGAAAAAACTAGCAAGAGAAAGACTGAGTCATAGAGCAATAAGTATTCCCAGAAAGCAGAGGTTCTATGCATTTTGCAGATTTTTAATAGTGCCACATTTTTTTTCTTGCAAATTTGCTATGACCATAAAAGAAAAGTTGAAACTACTATTTCTGGGTTGGTGGGAGCATAGAGATTTCAGGCTATGGGTTTTCATAGACCAACCTGTGAATGGATAAGGATGGGAAGCCAGTTGGAGTTGTTGCAATCTGAAGTGACAAGCAAAAGGTGAGTCAGGCCATGATTTGTCCTCAGAAACCCAAACCACTGAAGCTGCAAGTAGAATCTAGAACACTAATGACCTTGGGAGGAAACATCTAAAGTCACGCCTGATGCAGACAGAGAAAATACACTGGGTGTCCCCCAGGTTTGACGGTCTCCAAAATATCAAGTGTTTTTTGTGACAAGGGAGGACACAAGAAAAGCAGCTCTGGTCAGAGAAGGGGGCTCTGGAACTAAGGAGTGGTAAGGCCCGTGTGGGATTTCCCATAAGAAAGGAAAGCTGACCTTTTATTAAATTAAGGTTTTAAACACTTCATATCCCATCCTTTCAATTCTACTCTGCTTTCATATTTCCCTGCCTCCTTCCCCCTTTCCAGTTCTTCTTTCCTAGTATAAATAGCTATGTAAATAAGTAGATTTCACAAAGCAAGGATCACATAAGCAAATGTTAGTTGACTTTTGATAAGGTATTCACAAATGTTCCTGTTTCTTTGGATATGTTCCTATTACAGCTTGACAAGAATTTGGAAACCAACGATATGAAGATCTAAATTATAAATGCTTTGATGGATCATTCTTTTATTGAAGTTTTCAACTATACAGAAAAAGCATCAGTGACTGAATAGTGGCAAGTGCTTTGAGGGTCAGCTGGAAATACCTAGTAAGATAGGAAGCAGCAGCCTGAAGATTCAACCCAAATCCCTATCACATAGCCACATAAGGGTGACTGACCTCTGGTTTTGGCATCATACCCAAACTAACTATACCTTGGCCTATCTCCTCCCTTCATATAACCCAGCTTCTCTAGCACCATTACTTATAGGGAGGAACCTCTCCTACCTGCAACACAAACCCACACCCCACATGCTGTATTTTATGGGAATTACTTTTTAACTTTCACCTTCTTTCCCAACACCAGAGCTCATAGATTTCTGATTAAATACAGCCATTCAAATGATCAAGTCTCCCAAAAGAAATGTATAAATCAGTGACTTGGGTGGTAATATTATAGCAGATGCTAAAAAAAAAAAAAAAGTTAAATACTAATTGTCCCTGTATTTATACACCTCACATTTCAGTTTTCATATCTGCTTGGAAAAGTTAAAGAAGGAAGTTTGGGGGGCGGAGCAAGATGGCGGAGGAGTAGGAGACCTGGATTTCGTCTCCTCTCAGGAATTCAGCTGGATAGGGATTGAACCATTCTGATCACCTACAAACTCAACAGATTGAAGAAAAGAAGAGCAACAACTCTCTCATCAGAAAAGCGACCACTTTCTGGAAGGTAGGACGGGCGGAGAACTGAATCCGAGGCGATATTTGGGAGGATAGACGGCGGGGGCGGGGCCTCCGTGGGCCGCTTCTGGCAAGTGATAGAACCACGGAGCACAAAATCAGAACTTTTAAAAGTCTGCTCCGCTGAGGGACGTCACTCTGGTGGCTAAGCGGGGGGTGGAACCCTCCGGGACAGTGTGGTCTCAGGACCCTTGGGGTCACAGAAAGACCGGGATGCCTGAGTGTGGCAGAGCTCCCAGGTAAC
>NW_027935702.1:0-221 GCF_054177405.1 Leptonychotes weddellii | reverse complement strand
CCTGATAGAGCTTAAACTTCCTGAACCTGAAACCTTAGGAACCTTAAACATCCTGAACATCCACTGTCAAGACTAACATCTTTCAGGCCCCAGGGAAATGCTTTTCCACATTTTTCCCCCCTGTATTCCTGAAACAAAAGGCGACCGTATGTAAATGTGGTGAGTTTGTGGATTATACTTCTGTTCTTTGAAGATGGATATGGCTTCAGTGTGTGAGAAAG
>NW_027935701.1:0-221 GCF_054177405.1 Leptonychotes weddellii | reverse complement strand
ACTTGAATTCTTAAAGTTTATATTAAAAAAAAATAAATGCCAGAAGGGAATAAAGAGTCCAGGTTTAGAGTTCACTTAAGAATTGGGCCATCTATCACCTCTAAGTTTCAGTGTGTATTCTACTAACTGCATTAAAACTAACTCCAACCTCTTTTTAGAGTGATATATAACAGCATGTACATGCTGCCCTTCAAATGCTAGTAGCAAGCAGAATTCGCAGT
>NW_027935700.1:0-221 GCF_054177405.1 Leptonychotes weddellii | reverse complement strand
TATATACTCCCAGTTTATTTTCCATAATAATACTCAAGTACACATGTGCTACATGGCCATCATCACTATGTTTTTAAATAATTATGTGATATTGGGATTCTATTAATGTATCATAGTAATATTAAAATATTGTAACCCATTAAATTCCACTTTAACTTACTTCAACATTTCCTATTATAAATAACACATCCATACTTTTTTTTTTTTTTTTTTTTTTTTTT
>NW_027935699.1:0-221 GCF_054177405.1 Leptonychotes weddellii | reverse complement strand
ATCCAGGTCTCCTCCTCCTCCGCCATCTTGCTCCGCCCCTCCGCAAAGATCCTATTTTCAATTAAGTCACATTCACAGTTACCTGGGGTTAGGACGTCAACATACCATTTGGGGAATAGAGTTTAACCCATAACAACACCTATCTTTTCTCTGGCTCCCTTTCATTTTACAGGCTTCATGTTTTCATATTTGGTAATTAGTTGTTATTTTGTCTATGCATC
>NW_027935698.1:0-221 GCF_054177405.1 Leptonychotes weddellii | reverse complement strand
TCCTGGGGTTGAATCCCACATCGGGCTCCCTGCTCCGCAGGGAGCCTTCTTCTCCTTCTCTCGCTCCCCCTGCTTGTGTTCCCTCTCTCGCTGTGTCTCTCTCTGTCAAATAAATAAATAAAATCTTTAAAAAAATAAAAATAAATAAAAAATAAAATAAAATAAAATAAAATAAATGGGATTTTTTTTTTTTTTTTTTTTTAATGAAAGCCTCTGAGAGG
>NW_027935697.1:0-221 GCF_054177405.1 Leptonychotes weddellii | reverse complement strand
GGAACTGCACCTTGAAAGCAACTCTCCACGGTGAGCACGTCCTCAGCTCGAGCTTCCCCACTCTCCTTGCTATACTCGAGGTAACTCTGCACATGTGGGACCCCCTGCTCTGGCTCCGGGGGCGCTCGCAACCCAGGAGACGAGCTTTAAGGAATAAGCGACCTACGTCCCCCCCTCCACTGCCCAGACCATACCCCGGAGGTAAAAGGGCAGCCAGAACT
>NW_027935696.1:0-221 GCF_054177405.1 Leptonychotes weddellii | reverse complement strand
TTGTTGACTTTAGTTTTTGCCGCTACAGTACAGTTCAGTTATACAGAATGTTTCATGTGATTAGCTGATTATGAAATACAATATAGAATACTTATGGGTTTGCATAAAACTCAATAAATATTTGTATTTTTTTAAATTTCCCATATATAAATAATTTCACAAAGTTATGTGGGACAGTTTTGTTATTCTTGATGCCAGGCATTTGGTTTCATTATCATTTG
>NW_027935695.1:0-221 GCF_054177405.1 Leptonychotes weddellii | reverse complement strand
CTTGTGATATGGCTTCACCTCTCTCCTCCAAGTCTTGGCCACACCCGTCTCCAGAGCTGGTACTCCATTCCCAGTGTCCCCGCTCCCCCTCCCACTCACTCCACAAACCCTGTAGGTGCTCAAAATGGCATGTACCCGGGCACCAATGGCTTCCACAACACCAAATCCACCAGAGAGGCCTCAGTTCTTTCCCTTCATCTGTGGTTTTGACACTTTGCTCT
>NW_027935694.1:0-221 GCF_054177405.1 Leptonychotes weddellii | reverse complement strand
GTCTTCTGAATATGGAGAATGTAACAGAAGGGGACAGACGACCAGTTAGGAGGCTTTTGTGGTTGTCTCAGGAAGAGAAAGTGACAGCAGGTGGTGGGAAGTGGGGACCTGAAGTGTGTTTTGGAGCCAGATCTTTCAGCAGGTGCTAACCGACTGGCTTTGGGAATGGGGAAGGGGGTAGGGAAAGGAAGGAAGGAGCCAAGGAGGCTTGCCTGCTGTGT
>NW_027935693.1:0-221 GCF_054177405.1 Leptonychotes weddellii | reverse complement strand
TAGAATGGATAAAGATAGCTAGCTAACATAGTTTTTGTATATATTTTCCTCTCAATGGGTTAAATAACTATTCTCTTGGAACCCTCCGGGACAGTGTGGTCTCAGGACCCTCGGGGTCACAGAAAGACCGGGGGTGCCTGAGTGTGGCAGAGCTCCCAGGTAACGGAGCAGGGAAGCCGGCTGCAGAGGCGGAGCCCAGTCGCGGGCTCTCAGCTCGGGGT
>NW_027935692.1:0-1297 GCF_054177405.1 Leptonychotes weddellii | reverse complement strand
GAGGACCCCTTTCAATATTTCTTGTAGGGCTGGTTTCGTGTTTGCAAATTCCTTTAGTTTTTGTTTGCCCTGGAAGCTTTTTATGTCTCCTTCTATTTTCAATGACAGCCTAGCTGGATATAGTATTCTTGGCTGCATATTTTTCTCATTATTTGCTCTGAATATATCATGCCAGTCCTTTCTGGACTGCCAGGTCTCTGTGGATAGGTCTCCTGCCAATCTAATGTTTCTACCATTTTAGGTTACAGATCTCTTCTCCCGAGCTGCTTTCAGGATTTTCTCTTTGTCTCTGAGACTCATAAGTTTTACTATTAGATGTCAGGGTGTTGACTTATTTTTATTGATTTTGAGAGGGGTTCTCTGTGCCTCCTGGATTTTGATGCCTGTTTCCTTCCCCAAATTAGGGAAGTTCTCTGCTATAATTTGCTCCAATATACCTTCTGCCCCTCTCTCTCTTTCTTCTTCTTCTGGGATCCCAATTATTCTAATGTTGTTTCATCTTATGGTATTGCTTATCTCTTGAATTCTGCCCTCATGATCCAGTAGTAGTTTATCTCTCTCTTTCTCAGCTACTTTATTTTCCATCATATATATATATGCCAAAAATAAGGGTAAATGCTATGAAGGGATAGAATGTGACTCTAAAAATGAAAAATAAAAATGTTTTTATTTTATTATTTATTTATTTATTTTAAAAAATTTTATTATGTTACGTTAGTCACCATACAATACATCATTGGTTTTTGATGTGGTGATCCACGATCCATTGTTTTCGTCTAACACCCAGTGCTCCATGTAGTATGTGCCCTCCTTAATACCCATCACCGGGCTAACCAATTCCCCCTCCTCCCTCCCCTCTAAAACCCTGTTTGTTTCTCAGAGTCCATAGTCTCTCATGGTTCATTTCTCCCTCCAATTCCCCCTGCCCATTTTTCCCTTCCTTCTCCAAATGTCCTCCATGTTATTCCTTATGTTCCACAAATAAGTGAAACCGTATGATAATTGAATTTCTCTGCTTGACTTATTTCACTTAGCATAATCTCCTCAGGTCTCATCCATGTTGATGTAAAAGTTGGGTATTCATCTTTTCTGATGGCTGAGTAATATTCCATTGTATGTAGGTACCACATCTTCTTTATCCATTCATCTGTTGAAGGGCATCTTGGCTCTTTCCACAGTTTGGCTATTGCGGACATTGCTGCTATGAACATTGGGGTGCATATGGCCCTTCTTTTCACTACCTCTGTGTCTTTGGGGTAAATACCCAGTAGTGCAATTGCTGGGTCATAGGGTAGCT
>NW_027935691.1:0-221 GCF_054177405.1 Leptonychotes weddellii | reverse complement strand
TACAATTCTGACCGCTTCCCTGCATTTCACTAAGGAATAGTATCTTTTAATATATTTTAATTATGTTTTCTCTGTTACCAATTTTCTATTTATACATTTGTCCTTTTGGGGGGGCGGAGCAAGATGGCGGAGGAGTAGGAGACCTGGATTTCGTCTCCTCTCAGGAATTCAGCTGGATAGGGATCAAACCATTCTGAACACCTACAAACTCAACAGGAGAT
>NW_027935690.1:0-221 GCF_054177405.1 Leptonychotes weddellii | reverse complement strand
AAGGCAGACGCTTAACGACTGAGCCACCCAGGCGCCCCTCAATGTAATTATTTTAATTAAGCATCTATTGCTAAGGAAGCTGGCTATATAGACAAATATTTTATTGACTAGAATATGTCTCTTCCCCCAAATTTTTATTTAAATTCCAGTAGTACATTAATACACTACAATATTGGTTTCAGGAGTAGAATTCACTGGTTCATCACTTACATGCATCACCC
>NW_027935689.1:0-221 GCF_054177405.1 Leptonychotes weddellii | reverse complement strand
CGGATAGCCTGGTGGTGGGTATTGAGGAGGGCACATTCTGCATGGAGCACTGGGTGTTATGCACAAACAATGAATCATGGAACACTTCATCTAAAACTAATGATGTAATGTATGGGGATTAACATAAGAATAAAAAAAAATCGCAAAACAAACAAACAAACAAACAAACAAAAAAAAGTAAGTGCTTTCTGGCTCTCTGCATCCTCTAGATATTCTACCTC
>NW_027935688.1:0-221 GCF_054177405.1 Leptonychotes weddellii | reverse complement strand
AATCATCCTAAAATTTGTATGGAACCAGAAAAGACCCCCGCATAGCCAGAGGAATGTTGAAAAAGAAAAGCAAAGCTGGCGGCATCACAATTCCGGACCTCCAGCTCTATTACAAAGCTGTCATCACCAAGAGAGTATTGTACTGGCACAAAAACAGACACAGAGATCAATGGAACAGAATAGAGAGCCCAGAAATGGATCCTCAACTCTATGGGCAACTC
>NW_027935687.1:0-221 GCF_054177405.1 Leptonychotes weddellii | reverse complement strand
ACAGGGACTGAGTAACTTTTTCGAAATCAGTCATTTAAGAGATAGTTTAGATTTTCCGTGCCATAGGTCTCTGTGGCAACTACTCAGCTCTGCCATTGTAGCACCAAAAAGCAGCCTTAGACATGATGTAAACAAATAGGCAGAGCTAGGCTCTAATAAAACTTTATCTAGGAAAACAGGTGTAGTGGGCTGCTTTTGATGCACATGCTGTAGTTTGCCAA
>NW_027935686.1:0-221 GCF_054177405.1 Leptonychotes weddellii | reverse complement strand
TGAACACGCGTACATACCGTGAGTGTTCACACACACACGCTCACACACGAGCACAATGTACACACGGTGTACTGTGCACACCAGCCGTGCACACGTGTGTACACAGGCATGCTTGAACACGTGTACATACTGTGAGTGTTCACACGCACACGCTCACACACGAGCACAATGTACACACGGTGTACTGTGCACACCAGCCACACACACGTGTGTACACACGC
>NW_027935685.1:0-221 GCF_054177405.1 Leptonychotes weddellii | reverse complement strand
CATTCAAAGACTTCAACTTATTAAAAAAAAAACTGATTCTGGTCAACCATGCTATAAGGGAAGACTGAATTAAATTCTTTCTCTTTAGAAAATGTTGTCATTTAAAGAGGTAAAGAGTATACACCCAGAACATGTAAAAACATAGACGTTCTATTATTATTCTTTTGCTCATTTAATTGCAGGTGCATATGTGACATCGACAGTATTTTTAAAAATTGTGA
>NW_027935684.1:0-221 GCF_054177405.1 Leptonychotes weddellii | reverse complement strand
ATTGGTTTCCATGTATTTTTTTAATTCTTCTTTAATTTCCTGGTTGACCCATTCATTCTTCAGTAGGATGCTCTTTAGCCTCCATGTATTTGAGTTCTTTCCGACTTTCCTCTTGTGATTGAGTTCTAGTTTCAAAGCATTGTCAGACCTGATGCTCTTAATGCACTTAATGCAGTTGTGCAATTATCCAAGTTTAACCCTCCTCATCGTAGCCCTATTCA
>NW_027935683.1:0-221 GCF_054177405.1 Leptonychotes weddellii | reverse complement strand
TCCCGCATCGGACTCCCTGCTCGGCAGGGAGTCTGCTTCTCCCTCTGACCCTCCTCCCTCTCATGCTCTCTCTCTATCATTCTCTCTCTCTCAATAAATAAATAAAAATCTTTAAAAAAAAAAAAGTCAATTCTCTCCATGATTATTTTAAAAATATTAAAGAAACCCAAACCGTAACAACCTAACAACAACAAAACAGAAGGAAAAACTGAAACAAAACT
>NW_027935682.1:0-221 GCF_054177405.1 Leptonychotes weddellii | reverse complement strand
AATGCTTGGAGACCTTCCTGGTGGTCAGTAGAGGTGAGGGTCACATTTTGGACACACAAATCCCAACCTCATCTTCATGCCCAACACTACTTACCTGTGTTAAAATAACAGCATAAAGAGGTGGCGCCTGGGTGGCTCAGTCGTTAAGCGTCTGCCTTCAGCTCAGGTCATGATCCCAGGGTCCTGGGATCGAGCCCCGATCGAGCCCCGCATCAGGCTCC
>NW_027935681.1:0-1297 GCF_054177405.1 Leptonychotes weddellii | reverse complement strand
CTCTGATCTTTATTATTTCTCTTCTCCTGCTGGGTTTAGGCTTTATTTGCTGTTGTTTCCCTAGCTCCTTTAGGTGTAGGGTTAGGTTGTGTACTTGAGACCTTTCTTGTTTCTTGAGAAAGGCTTGTATTGCTATATACTTTCCTCTTAGGACTGCCTTTGCTGTATCCCAAGGATTTTGAACAGTTGTGTTTTCATTTTCATTGGTTTCCATGAATTTTTTAATTAATCTTTATTTTCCTGGTTGACCCATTCATTCTTTAGTAGGATGCTCTTTTTTTTTTTTTAAAGATATTATTTATTTATTTGACAGAGAGACACAGCGAGAGAGAGAACACAAGCAGGGGTGGAGAGCGAGGGAGAAGCAGGTTTCCCACAGAGCAGGGAGCCCGATGCGGGGCTCAATCCAAGGACCCTGGGATCATGACCTGAGCCGAAGGCAGACACTTAACAACTGAGCCACCCAGGCGCCCCTCTTTAGTAGGATGCTCTGTAGCCTCCATGTATTTGAGTTCTTTCCAACTTCCCTCTTGTGATTGAGTTCTAGTTTCAAAGCACTGTGGTCTGAAAATGTGCAGAGAAAGATCCCAATCTTTTGGTACCAGCTGAGACCTGATTTGCGATCTAGGATGTGATCGATTCTGGAGAATGTTCCATGGGCACTAGAGAAGAATGTGTATTCCATTGCTTTGGGATGGAATGTTCTGAATATGTCTGTGAAGTCCATTTGGTCCAGTGTGTCATTTAAAGTCTTTATTTCCTTGTTGATCTTTTGCTTAGATGATCTGTCCATTTCAGTGAGGAGGGTGTTAAAGTCCCCCACTATTATTGTATTGTTGTCAATGTGTTTCTTTGCCTTTGTTATTAATTGCCTTAAATAATTGGCTGCTCCCATGTTAGGGGCATAGATACCTACAATTGTTAGATCTTCTTGTTGGATAGATCCTTTAAGTAGGATATAATGTCCTTCGTCATCTCTTATTACAGTCTTTGTTTTAAAATCTAATTTGTCTGATATAAGGATTGCCACCCCAGCTTTCTTTTGGTGTCCATTAGCATGGTAAATAGTTTTCCACCCCCTCACTTTCAATCTGGGGGTGTCTTTGGGTCTGAAATGAGTCTCTTGCAGACAGCATATCGATGGGTCTTGTTTTTTTATCCAATCTGATAGCCTGTGTCTTTTGATTGGGGCATTTAGCCCATTTATATTCAGGGTAACTACTGAAAGACAGGAATTTAGTGCCATTGTATTGCCTGTAAGGTGACTGTTACCGTATATTGTCTGTGTTCCTTTCTG
>NW_027935680.1:0-221 GCF_054177405.1 Leptonychotes weddellii | reverse complement strand
CAGGCTGCCCCTCTGCTCACTCACATGCCTGCCCTGCGGAGGTGTGCCACGGCCTTACTCAAGTCAGCCAAGGCTCCCCAACACCCCCCTCGGTTAGGCCTGTGAGAACCTTTGTGGGGCGATTTAACATTCACAACAAACAGCAGATGACACATTATTCAACCATTTGCACGTGTGTTAACAGCCTTTGAGTTCAGTTTGAAATAAGACCTTTATCCATT
>NW_027935679.1:0-221 GCF_054177405.1 Leptonychotes weddellii | reverse complement strand
TTGTAATACATTCTTGAAGGGTTGTTAGCATTCCTCACACGATTTTGTTGGTTTCTTGTCTGCAACTACTCAATGCCGGGTTGGCTCAGGGTTCGCCCCTGTCCATTCCTTTCTCCATCTAGTCTCACTCTGTGTTGACTTGAGATAGCAGCATCTGCTAACAATTCCCGAATTTCCGTATCCGGCACGACCCCTCTGCGGGCGCTCAGAGACAGGTCGAA
>NW_027935678.1:0-221 GCF_054177405.1 Leptonychotes weddellii | reverse complement strand
CGGCGGCGTGCGAGGCTGCGGCTGGTGGACGGGCCTCCGCCGCGGGGACGGGGGCCCGGCCCCAAAGAGGGTGCTGGCGGGTCCCGGGGGGCGGAGGGGGGCTGAGAAGAGGGTGGCGGAGTTTGTGTCTGGAAAAGAGGTTGGAGGGTGGTCGGAGGCCGGAAGGAGGGGCGTCCCTGGGTCTGTGCCGTCCCCACACCGCTGGCGCGACAGACGGGTCC
>NW_027935677.1:0-221 GCF_054177405.1 Leptonychotes weddellii | reverse complement strand
CTTGGTTTCCAACACCATTCCGCAATAAAAGGAACCAGGGCTCCTTGGAGTTATAGCTGCTTCTAGGGCTGGGGCAGGGAAGATACAAGATGAGCCCAGAATATCTCACAGTGCCAAAAAGTAAAAAACGTACTCAAAAAACAAAAAGATAGGGGCATATACAAAGAATACAGGAGCCGGGGCACCTGGGTGGCTCAGTCATTAAGCATCTGCCTTCGGCT
>NW_027935676.1:0-221 GCF_054177405.1 Leptonychotes weddellii | reverse complement strand
TGCAGAACGTGCCCTCCTCAACACCCACCACCAGACCAACCCATCCTCCCACCCCCCTCCCCTCTAGAACCCTCAGTTTGTTTTTCAGAGTCCATCTTCTCTCATGGTTCGTCCACCCCTCCGATTTCCCCCGCTTCATTCCTCCCCTCCCGCTACCTTCTTCTTCTTCTTTTTTTTTTCTTAACATATCTTGCATTATTTGTCTCAGAGGTACAGATCTG
>NW_027935675.1:0-221 GCF_054177405.1 Leptonychotes weddellii | reverse complement strand
ATATTATATACAGACGCACGCGCATGCACACACCCAAAGGATAGGTTATGTTTTTCTGAGTTGGAGCCACAGGGTTATATCTGAAGTGGGAATTGAAAGAGAAAGGTGTTTACTTGGTAGACATGGGGAAAAGGACATTTCAGAGGGAAGTCACAGCATGTTCAAAGGCATAAATTTGTGAAAATAGAATTGCATGTTGTTGATCTACGAGTAGTTCATTT
>NW_027935674.1:0-221 GCF_054177405.1 Leptonychotes weddellii | reverse complement strand
CACATAGAAAAGATCAGACAACACAATGTAATTCTTAGCATCTTACTCTGAGTAAATTTTGTTTACAGGCATACAATATTTCTCACACAATTTTTACTTATTAACATCACTCACTTGTAAAGGTAATACAAGAAAATAGAGTTTAAGATTTACAATATCAAAGGTCACTCACAGAAAAGATATTTTGGAAAAGTTGTCTCGGTCATCTGCTGCCGCCTGCC
>NW_027935673.1:0-221 GCF_054177405.1 Leptonychotes weddellii | reverse complement strand
ATAAATATTGTCTATACATTGACAACTCAACAGAGAATAAGTTCATATTCAATTTATCCTGTAAATTTTGAATAAACAGAGGAAAAATTATATATATATTTAAAACAGATGTTATTTATTTATTTATTTATTTATTTATTTTTGAGACAGAGAGAGAGAGACAGCAAGCACACAAGTGGGGGGAGCAGCAGAGGGAGAGGGAGAAAGAGAATCTCCAGCAG
>NW_027935672.1:0-221 GCF_054177405.1 Leptonychotes weddellii | reverse complement strand
ACTGATTATCACAGGAGCTGCCCTCATGGAAGGCCAGGCGCTGCTGGACGCACAGCCCGTACCATTGAGAAACTGCTGAGGACCCAGCACAACGGGTATCACAGGCACTGTTTTTCTTTCTTTTTTTTTTTTTTTTATTCTTATGTTAATCCCCATACATTACATCATTAGTTCTAGATGAAGTGTTCCATGATTCATTTTTCGCGCACAACACCCAGTGC
>NW_027935671.1:0-221 GCF_054177405.1 Leptonychotes weddellii | reverse complement strand
AGAAACCATTGCAGAAGTGACTAATACGGTGCCCGTACAAGGAAATAAAGAAAATAAACCAATAAATTCTTCCATGTAAAGACTTTTGATCTGCATTATTTTTTTCAAAATATAAAACCTTAATATTAGAAGCAAAGAGAAAAACAGCAAAGAAAACAATAAAACAGAAGACCAAGGATAAGGAACTGCTTTGTGCAGATGCTTTGCATACGTAGTATATA
>NW_027935670.1:0-1297 GCF_054177405.1 Leptonychotes weddellii | reverse complement strand
GTATGGAGGTTCCTCAAAAAGTTGAAAATAGAGCTACCCTATGACCCAGCAATTGCACTACTGGGTATTTACCCCAAAGATACAAATGTAGTGACCTGAAGGGGTACATGCACCCCAATGTTTATAGCAGCAATGTCCACAATAGCCAAACTATGGAAAGAGCCAAGATGTCCATCAACAGATGAATGGATAAAGAAGAGGTGGTATAGGGAGGGGGGAAAGATGGCGGAGGAGTAGGGGACCCTATTTCAACTGGTCCCCGCAATTGAGCTGGATATCTACCAGACCACTCTGAGCACCCACAAAACCAGCCTGACATGTAAGAAGATCTGGATCTCTACAAACAGAATATCGCAGGTGGTTGGTTTTGAGGTACGAAGCGGAGAGCCGTGATTCTGCGGGCAGATATCGGAGGATAAACGGCGGCAGGAGGGTGCCTGGACGTGGGGAACCTACACCGCCGGTGACTGACAGCCTCGCGCGGGCACAGACTCGCAGACTGGTAGCATCGGGAAAGGACTTTAAGGCAGTCCCAGGGGTGGAAAACCAGACTGGTGGGGTTGCGCACACGCAAACTGCAGCCCCCCAGACAGAAACCCGGAGCGACGGTCGCGCGCATGTGAACTGCAGCCTTGGAGACAGAAACCGGTGCACCGGGTCCCGCCGGTGAACTGCAACCTCTGGGGTGGAAACCCCGAGCAGTGGAGTCGCACGCACGCGAACTGCAGTCCCCGGGACAGAACCCCAAGCGGCGGAGTTGCGCGGGCGCGAACTGGGAGCTGCTGGCGGTTTTAGAAGCACAAAGGGCACAGACGTGCCCCGACCTGGAGGCAGGACTGGGAGTGCTGTGGAGGGGCGCACAACCCAAGACGCTGCAGTTTATAGCAGCACGGACAGAAACGGAGACAGTGTGGCCTGGAGAGCTCACTGAAGAACAGACTGAGGTCTCTCTCCTCTGAGGCAGAGGGTGGGAAACGGTCTCTTCTGCTCTGACTCGTGGAAGAGACGCGGAAAGCCACCAGGGAAAGGTGCCAGAGAACAAAAGCCCCAAAGACTGATTCCCACTGAGCCCATCCCCCGCCACAGCAGTGCAGGGCAACTCCGCCCAAACAAGGTTGCCTGAGTAACAGCATGGCAGGCCCCTCCTGCAGAAGACAGGCTGGGAAAACAAGAGGCCAGCAACCCTAAGGTCCCAAGAAAACAGGTGCATCTTGCTTGGGTTCTGGTCAATAATTTGTACACTATACATTCCCTCAAACACCCATCAACAGAATGACTAGGAGGAGGAGCCCCCAAA
>NW_027935669.1:0-221 GCF_054177405.1 Leptonychotes weddellii | reverse complement strand
AGTGCAAATAGCCCACAAACAGCAGACCAAGCCCTAAGTTTGACCCCAGGGCTTTTCCAAACCTTGTTCAGTAATCTTAGAAAAGTCATCTCCTGCTTGCAGCTATCCCAGAGTGGAGTGGCTATGGAAATATCTCACCCTCTGCATGGCCAACACCTGGCTGGAGCTCTTCCCATCTTAGGATCCATCTGTTCCCAAGGTGACAGACCCTGGGAATGACT
>NW_027935668.1:0-221 GCF_054177405.1 Leptonychotes weddellii | reverse complement strand
TCCCCCTGCTCGTACTCTCTTGCTTTCCCTCAAATAAAGAAAATATTTAAAAAAAAATAAAATTAACAATAAGATTTACTTATTTATTTTAGAGGACAGAGAGAGAGAGTGGGGGGAGGGGCAGAGGGAGAGAGAGAGACTCTCAGGCAGACTCCCTGACGAGTGCAGAACATGACACAGGGCTCTCAGTCTCATGACTATGAGATCATGACCTGAGCTGA
>NW_027935667.1:0-221 GCF_054177405.1 Leptonychotes weddellii | reverse complement strand
GGAGTGAGGTAAGAAAGGAGGTAGGGAAATCAGAAAGCTGCTACCTGCCAGCAAGCCAGGTAAGAGATGATGGAGGTCTGAGGGAAGTGTTCCTAGGTATGCACAAAAACGAATGGATTCAAGTAGCATTTAGGATGGAACTGGAGGGTATTATGCTGAGCGAAGTAAGTCAATCAGAGAAAGACATGTATCATATGACCTCACTGATATGAGGAATTCTT
>NW_027935666.1:0-221 GCF_054177405.1 Leptonychotes weddellii | reverse complement strand
GATGTAACTCCTCTGCTTATTTAGTGGATCCCCATTACATGAAGGAGAAAGTTCATATTCTAGCATGACACTTGCCTTTTTTGGTTCAGTCCTGATTTTCCAATTATCTCTCTCTATCCCATTCCCAAAAATTGTGTTCCAGTTTTGCCACATTCTGGAGCTATCGTCACTTACTGCGTTATTTCATACTTCATCCTTTCGCTCATTCTACCTTTTCTAGA
>NW_027935665.1:0-221 GCF_054177405.1 Leptonychotes weddellii | reverse complement strand
CCGTGGGCCAGCAGTCCACTGTTTTCCATCCCTAGGCGGCTCCCAGCCGTGCTCTGGGCATGGGTGGCACGACCACACGCCTGCTGAAGGGTTTTTCCACTTTGCAGCTGTTACACATAAAGCTGTGGCGAATGCTCGTGAACAGGACACGTAGCGTGTGCTTGTTCCTGGAGAGAGCGGCCGGGTCACTGTCAGGAGCCGCGCTCTCGCTTCCCCGGGTC
>NW_027935664.1:0-221 GCF_054177405.1 Leptonychotes weddellii | reverse complement strand
CAAACTATATTCTCTTCTAGATACACATTAATGATTTTCTCTACCAGGTAGAGTCATGTCCTTGGGCAGCAACAACCTTTCTTTTTTTTTTTTTTAATTTTTGATTGTTATGTTAATCACCATACATTACATCATTAGTTTTTGATGTAGTGTTCCATGATTCATTGTTTGTGCATAACACCCAGTGCTCCATGCAGAACGTGCCCTCTTTAATACCCATC
>NW_027935663.1:0-221 GCF_054177405.1 Leptonychotes weddellii | reverse complement strand
GTATGGGGATTAACATAAGAATAAAAAAAAAAAAAAGAGGGAAGTGAGGTCAATATCCCTCCTGGGAGCCCTTCCCAATCAAGAGATGAGTAGAGCAGAGCCCCACAAAGTCTGAACCAAGGAGACCAAGTGTGTGGCAGGGATTAGGAGGGAAAGTGGGGGAAAAAATCAAACAGCCTGCCCGAAAATTAAAGGCACAGATGGGCCTGGCTGACAACGCA
>NW_027935662.1:0-221 GCF_054177405.1 Leptonychotes weddellii | reverse complement strand
CTCAAATAAATAAATAAAATCTTTAAAAAAAAAAAAAATTCATCAAAAAGAAATAGGGGGTCGCAGCAGCTCGGGAGGCAGGAGGATCTGCAGAGGCGAGGCAGCCCAGCTTCGCGAAGGCTCTCGGCGTGCCAGGGCCGCCACCCCGATGCCCAAGGAAGGTCAACTCCGCCGAGGGGTCTGCGAAGGGAGCCCAAGAGGAGGTCACGAGGTAGTCAGCT
>NW_027935661.1:0-221 GCF_054177405.1 Leptonychotes weddellii | reverse complement strand
AAAAAAATTTTTTTTAAAGATTATTTTTAATGCAGGATGGAGAATGATTTGGAGCAGGGCAAATGGAGATAAAGGGACATGTCCAGAGGCTGTTGCGGTAATCCAGGATAGAAGTGTTGGTGGCCTATATTTAGATGGTGGATGTGGAATAGATCAGTTTGGGAGGTAGAATCAGCAATACTTTTTAATGAATGGGGTAATTCCTAGGATTCTGGCTTGAG
>NW_027935660.1:0-221 GCF_054177405.1 Leptonychotes weddellii | reverse complement strand
CGTAAGGAATCTCTTCCCCCTCACTGCCCTTAAGATGGTTTCCTTGGTTCTAAGATTTGTGAGTTTTACTATTACATGCTGGGTCTTTGGTCTGTTTTCCTTGATCTTGGGAGTGGTCCTCTCTGCCTCTAGGACACGAATGTTTGTTTCATTGCCCAGATTAAGGAAGTTCTCAACTACAATTTGCTCAAATATATCTTCTAGTCCTCTCTCTCTCTCCA
>NW_027935659.1:0-1297 GCF_054177405.1 Leptonychotes weddellii | reverse complement strand
TTCCTAGAGATGTATAGACTACCAAAACTGAACCAGGAAGAAATAGAAAACCTTAACAGACCTATAACCACTAAGGAAATTGAAACAGTCATCAAAAATCTCCCAACAAACAAGAGCCCAGGGCCAGATGGCTTCCCAGGGGAATTCTACCAAACATTTAAAGAAGAATTAATACCTATTCTTATGAAACTGTTCCAAAAAATAGAAATGGAAGGAAAACTTCCAAACTCGTTTTATGAGGCCGGCATTACCTTGATCCCAAAACCAGACAAAGACCCCATCAAAAAGGAGAATTACAGACCAATATCCCTGATGAACATGGATGCAAAAATTCTCACCAAAATACTAGCCAATAGGATCCAACAGTACATTAAAAGGATTATTCACCATAACCAAGTGGGATTTATTCCTGGGCTGCACGGTCGGTTCAACATCCGCAAATCAATGTGATATAATACATTAATAAAAGAAAGAACAAGAACTATATGATCCTCTCAGTAGATGCAGAAACAGCATTTGACAAAGTACAGCATCGTTTCTTGATTAAAACTCTTCAGAATGTAGGGATAGAGGCTACACACCTCAATATCATAATTGCCATCTATGAAAAACCTACAGCAAATATCATTCTCAATGGGGAAAAACTGAGAGCTTTTCCCCTAAGTTCAGGAACATGGCAGGGATGTCCACTATCACCACTGCTATTCAACATAGTACTAGAAGTCTTAGTCACAGCATTCAGACAACAAAAAGAAATAAAAGGCATCCAAATTGGCAAAAACGTCAACTCTCAGTCTTTACAGATGATATGATACTTTATGTGGAAAATCCAAAAGACTCCACCCCAAAGCTGCTAGAACTCATAGAGAAATTCAGTAAAGTGGCAGGATATAAAATCAATGCACAAAAATCAGTTGCAATTCTATACACCAACAACAAGACAGAAGAAAGAGAAATTAAGGAGTCAATCCCATTTACAACTGCACCCAAAATCATAAGATACTTAGGAATAAATCTAACGAAAGAGGCAAAGAATCTGTACTCAGAAAACTATAAAATACTCATGAAAGAAATTGAGGAAGACACAAAGAAATGGAAAAATGTTCCATGCTCATGGATTGGAAGAACAAATATTGTGAAGATGTCAATGCTACCTAGAGCGATCTACACATTTAATGCAATCCCTAACAAAATACCATCAGGTTTTTTCAAAGAAATGGAACAAACAATCCTAAAATTTGTATGGAACCAGAAAAGACCCCGAATAGACAGAGGATTGTTGAAAAAGAAAAACAAA
>NW_027935658.1:0-221 GCF_054177405.1 Leptonychotes weddellii | reverse complement strand
AATGCGCCAGTTTCTTTCCAGGTCATAGTAATTTAATTTCTGCTCCTTAGATGAGTGAGTTTTTGTTTTTGGTGGAACAAGTTCTATTTTGTTAAAAGGATAGCTATAAATACAGGTGAAAGGATCTCTTATAGATAAGAATGAAAGAAAAATCAACATAACTATCAGCATAATTAGAGACATGTTCGTATAGTTCGTTAACTGACATTATGATGTACAGA
>NW_027935657.1:0-221 GCF_054177405.1 Leptonychotes weddellii | reverse complement strand
AGCAGGGGGAGCGGCAGGCAGAGGGAGAAGCAGACTCCCTGCTGAGCAAGGAGCCCGACCTAGGGATTGATCCCAGGACCCAGGGATCGTGACCTGAGCCAAAGGCAGATGTTTAACCATCTGAGCCACCCAGGTGCCCCTTAATGGGGTTTTTTAATTTACTTTTTTTTTTTAAGTGAACTCTGCCCCCACCGTGGGGCTTGAACTCAACCCCAAGATGA
>NW_027935656.1:0-221 GCF_054177405.1 Leptonychotes weddellii | reverse complement strand
CTGATCTTCCAGCCACCCCACTTCTGATACCTGGCCGGGGGCCACTGTGTCCACTGCCTACCATGCTAGCCCCCTCCTGGTAGTGTTGCGCTGAGCTACTCTGAAAAGGGGGAGTGTTTGTATTCTTATTTGCATGAATTACACTATATTATATTCTTAGACCATGTCTATACATCTCAAATCAAAGGAATAGGCTGCGACTTCTGTATGTCGAGGTGTCC
>NW_027935655.1:0-221 GCF_054177405.1 Leptonychotes weddellii | reverse complement strand
GAAGCAATAGCGGTTTCAGACAAATTAAGTTGGAGATGCCTATTAGATATTATAGATGTTTAAGAAGCATTTGGATATGGTCCAGGCTCCAGAAAGAACTTTGTTGGAGATAATACATTTGACAGTCATCAATGCTGAATATTGATCTTACCAAAGATTACAATACAGCTATAATGGCAGGAAGGTGGGCCGAAAAAGCATATGTGTGCATGGGGGAGGGG
>NW_027935654.1:0-221 GCF_054177405.1 Leptonychotes weddellii | reverse complement strand
TATATTCAGGGTACTAAATGACAAGAACATGCAGCTAAGAATACTTTATCCAGCAAGGCTGTCATTCAGAATAGAAGGAGAGATAAAGAGCTTACAGGACAGATAGAAACTGAAAGAATATGTGACCACCAAGCCAGCCCTGCAAGAAATACTAAGGGGGATTCCGTAAGCGAAGAGAGACCCCAAGAGTAACCTAGACCAGAAAGTAACAGAGACAATCT
>NW_027935653.1:0-221 GCF_054177405.1 Leptonychotes weddellii | reverse complement strand
TGGAGGCTGTCCCCAGGGACTCTGTGTCCCACCAGGTCCGTGGGAGCCCTGAGAAGCCCAGCAGACACTAAGTGACCGCATCTTGCTGGGACGTTTGTCACAGGAAAATCTGATGGATTGATGTAATCAGGAAGTGAATGAGTTGTTACCCTTTCTTTGGCCCAGTGTGTACAGAGTGTTGATTTCCCCAAAGTCAAAATCTCCTGAATGTCCTTAGGATT
>NW_027935652.1:0-221 GCF_054177405.1 Leptonychotes weddellii | reverse complement strand
GCAGGTGGTGTAGTCTGGCTAGACCTGGCACTCGTGAGAAAATGAGGTGGAGACAAGGAAGGCCGAGTGGGTTAAGGGTGTCCTGGGGCGTCCTACTCTCACGGGAAGGTGCTAACGTGCTGGGGACATGCAGGCACAAGGTCAACACTCAGTCCATTGTGACTGTCAGAATTCGACTTTGATCTGTAAGCAACTGGGCACCATCTTTAATTTCTACAGAG
>NW_027935651.1:0-221 GCF_054177405.1 Leptonychotes weddellii | reverse complement strand
CTCAGGTCATGATCCTGGAGTCCCGGGATCGAGTCCCACGTCGGGCTCCCTGCTCAGCTGGGAGCCTCCTTCTCCCTCTCCCTCTCCCTTTGCCGGCGGCTCCCCCTGCTTGTGCTCTCTGCCCCACCCCCGCCCCATCAAATAAATAAATAAAATCTAAAAATATATATATATGTGATTAAACAATGTATACATAATATATAAATTTTGTTTTTAAAAAT
>NW_027935650.1:0-221 GCF_054177405.1 Leptonychotes weddellii | reverse complement strand
GAAACAAAAGCAAAAAATACACCACTGGGATGACACTGAAATAAAAAGCTTTTGCACAGCAAAGGAAATGATTAACAAAACAAAAAGGCAACCTAGTGAATGGGTGAAGATATTTGCAAATGACATATCTGATAAGGGGTTAGCATTCAAACTATATTAAAAAAAACTTACACAACTCAACACCAAAAAACAAACAACTGATTAAAAAGTGGGCAATGGGG
>NW_027935649.1:0-221 GCF_054177405.1 Leptonychotes weddellii | reverse complement strand
TCCATAAGCAGTGTAATGAAGATTGGACAAAGCATATTTTAAGATGAATTATTTTTTTTAAAAAATAAACCTGATGAAATAAATATTTCCTCACAGCTTTTAAATTGGAAGATTAACACCACATATATCAACATAATTATTTTTTTCTCCTCGAGTTAGAAGCTTATCAGATGGGTACAGAGAGTTGGAGAGGTGATGGGAGGGTTTATATTATTTTGGTG
>NW_027935648.1:0-1297 GCF_054177405.1 Leptonychotes weddellii | reverse complement strand
ACTTGTTGTGTGAATTTGAAAATTATCCTTAGATATTTTCTATACTTTCCACCAAGTGATCAAGTGCTTATGGCCATCACACACTTTGTCCACTATAAACGAACCAAGTTTTAATGTCCAAGCCTTGATGGTAATGATCTAATCCACTTATTTGCTCCCCAAAAAAGTCACCCATATGTCATATTGTAAACTTCAGGAATTAAAAAAAATAACCAAGAAAGTTGTTCGTTCAAGTATTGATCCTTGTCCTATGCATTTAATAAGTTTGGACTCTGAATATATTCTCTTTGTCTTTCCTCTGAGGCAAAGATGCAAACTCTTCTAGGGTTTACATTTAGTGGGAAATATGTTCCCTCATCTGGTAAGTCTTACATGTTTGTGGACATGTATTCAATAAAGATGTAATTCATAATTGGTTTTCCATGAAAGGATCCAGTTTGAGTTTTAAGTCCACTTCAGTTAGTGGTTTCCTTTGGCAAATCATTGTTTGCAATGGAAAAAAATTTTAAAACCCTACTGGCAATGAGTGTGTGTTTAATGTTTCTGGGTCAACTTTTTTCTTTCAACTTTAATTGTGAAACCATGTTTTATGCCTATGATTCTTTGAATTGCAACTTTCTGCCAGTTACGGGTTAAACAGGCAAGAGAAGCTCCAAGAGTAGTTCTTACCTTATCTGGAGAATAGTGAAGCATTAGGAGTCTATAGATATCATTTATCTAATACAGATCATTAATGGTTTGCTACAATTAAAACCTCCTATGTGCCAGAAACTAAATTCTGTGGCTACAGAGAAGTACACAGTCCTCTTCTGCAGTGAGTATGAAATCTAGCTGGAGAGAGAGATAATATTTCTAAAAGATAACTAAAGAACAAAGCAGGAAGTATAAAATTGTCAGTTGGATGGTGTAGAGCAAGGATGGCAAATACAGGACCACTCCCATCACTGATACCCATGGCTGACATTGCTAATTATACCTCTTTTGCCCTCTAAGCATGGATAAAGCCTCATTTTAATATCTCCTCCACACAGTATCCCTGGTAGCCACTACCAATCCGTCATGGAAGGATATACAATGATATTTCTTGGCCATTTTTATATAGATAATGCTCTAGGAGTTCAAGAGAAAGTGAAGACATGTAAGAATGGAGCAGTTATACCATATGATCCAGCAATTGCACTACTGGGTATTTACCCCAAAGATACAAAAGTAGGGATCTGAAAGGGTACGTGCACCCCGATGTTTATAGCAGCAATGTCCACAATAGCCAAACTGTGGAAAGAGCCAAGATGTCCAT
>NW_027935647.1:0-221 GCF_054177405.1 Leptonychotes weddellii | reverse complement strand
TTTTTTCTTTCTTTCTTTCTTTTTCTTTCTTTCTTTCTTTCTTTCTTTCTTTCTTTCTTTTCTTTCTTTCTTTCTTTCTTTCTTTCTTTCTTTCTTTCTTTCTTTCTTTCTTTCTTTCTTCTTTCTTCTTTCTTTCTTTTCTTTAAATGTTCCAAATACAGTTATTCTTTTACCCACTCAAGCTAAGTGAAAGAGAAAACTAGTGGAGAGGGACGTGGCTA
>NW_027935646.1:0-221 GCF_054177405.1 Leptonychotes weddellii | reverse complement strand
GGCGCCTGGGTGGCTCAGTTGCTTAAGCGACTGCCTTCGGCTCAGGTCATGATCCTGGAGTCCCGGGATCGAGTCCCGCATCGGGCTCCTTGCTCGGCAGGGAGTCTGCTTCTCCCTCTGACCCTCCTCCCTCTCATGCTCTCTGTCTCTCATTCTCTCTCTCTCAAATAAATAAAGAAAATCTTTAAAAAAAAAAAAATATTCTCTTTGTGGTTTTAATT
>NW_027935645.1:0-221 GCF_054177405.1 Leptonychotes weddellii | reverse complement strand
GTAGCAATGACATCTTCACAATATTTGTTCTTCCAATCCATGAGCATGGAACGTTTTTCCATTTCTTTGTCTTCCTCAATTTCTTTCCTCATATAAGTTGCCTCATATAAGTTTTAAGAAATTTGGAAACATTCTTGGATGGTAACTTTATTTTAGTTCCCCCAGATCTCCATGCTGTGCCCTTCACGGCCTTGCTCTGTCCCTGGGAGCTGACCCTTGGA
>NW_027935644.1:0-221 GCF_054177405.1 Leptonychotes weddellii | reverse complement strand
TCAAGACAGTGTGATACTGGTGAAAGAATATACAAATAGATCACTGGAACAGAGAGCCCAGAAATAGACCTGCACAAATATAGTCAACAGATCCCTGACAAAGATGCAAAGGCAATTCAATGGAAGAAGCATATTCCTTTCAACAAAGAGTTCTGGAACAGTTGGATGCCTATCTGCAAATACATTAGATATAGATGAGAGAGAGAGAGAGAGAAAAAGAG
>NW_027935643.1:0-221 GCF_054177405.1 Leptonychotes weddellii | reverse complement strand
GTGATATGAACATTTTTTCACGTGATTTTCTTGTCATCCATATATCTGTCCCTTGGTCCATATATCCAACTCTCTATCAATATCACACAAGTTTACTTGGTTACTGTAGCTATAGAGTAAGAGTTATTTAATCTTTGACTTATAAAAATGTGGTAAGATATTTCTTCATAAACAAACATTTATCCTTTTCACCCTACCTGATTTCTCCAGAATTTGGAAAC
>NW_027935642.1:0-221 GCF_054177405.1 Leptonychotes weddellii | reverse complement strand
TCAAATAAATAAATAAAATCTTAAAAAAAAAAATAGCCCAAACAAATCAATAACAAATAAGATGGAATCAGTAATCAAAAACCTTCCAACAGGAAAAGGCCAGAACAGATGGCATCACAGATCAATTTTTCTAAGTTTTTAAGGAAAAATTAATCCTTCTCAAACTCTCCCAGAAAATAGAAGGAATATATATATATATATTTAAATCATGCCAGCATTAC
>NW_027935641.1:0-221 GCF_054177405.1 Leptonychotes weddellii | reverse complement strand
GAGACCTGAAACCAGAGGAAAAGAAAAGGAAAGAGAGAGGGGAAAAAAAAAGATAAACATAAAAACAAACAAACAAACAGAATATGAACAAATATGATCAGGCTGGTGCATAGAGTAGTGCCACACACTAGATTTTGTGTGTATTTTGGTCTGTTAGAACAAAGTGCCTCCCAAAATTTTAAAGAAAGAAAAACATATATGTACAAAATTAAGGGTAAATA
>NW_027935640.1:0-221 GCF_054177405.1 Leptonychotes weddellii | reverse complement strand
GAGGGTCCTGAGACCGCACTGTCTCGGAGGGTCCCACCCCCCCGCTTAGCCACCAGAGTGATGTCCCTCGGCGGAGCAGACTTTTAAAAGTTCCGATTTTGTGCTCCATGGTTCTATCACTTGCCAGAAGCGGCCGACGGAGGCCCCTCCCCCGCCGTCTATCCTCCCGAATATCGCCTCGGATTCACTTCTCCGCACGTCCTACCTTCCAGAAAGTGGTC
>NW_027935639.1:0-221 GCF_054177405.1 Leptonychotes weddellii | reverse complement strand
GCTGAGCCGGGAGCCCGATGTGGGACTCGATCCCAGGACCCTGGGATCATGACCTGAGCCGAAGGCAGACGCTTAACCATCTGAGCCACCCAGGCGCCCAGGCAGTATTATTTTAAATGAACCTTGAAAAAACACACTGCAGCAGGGTTGTACACCTATCACAAAGTAATCATGGAAAACAAAATTCATGTCAAATAATACAAAAAATTATGTGGTTCATA
>NW_027935638.1:0-221 GCF_054177405.1 Leptonychotes weddellii | reverse complement strand
TGCCTGTATGCGCGGTGCTAGCGGTCTCCATCTGCCCCGTGCCGGGCTCATCACCTCCCGTGCTCTGCACAAAGTCGGGGCTTGGCCGCGCACCCCGTGTCGCACCGGCATTCTGCGCGGGAGGGAGCTGCTGTCTCCGGGTCCGGGGAGCCTGCTTCCTCTGTGTGAAGGGGGTCGTGGCAGGGCAGCGGAGACGGGGTGCTCCGGGCAGTGGAGACAGG
>NW_027935637.1:0-1297 GCF_054177405.1 Leptonychotes weddellii | reverse complement strand
TTTTTTTTTTTTTAAAGATTTATTTATTTATTTGAGAGAGCGAGAATGAGAGAGAGTACATGAGAGGGGGGAGGGTCAGAGGGAGAAGCAGGCTCCTCGCTGAGCAGGGAGCCCAATGCGGGACTCGATCCCGGGACTCCAGGATCATGACCTGAGCCGAAGGCAGTTGCTTAACCAACTGAGCCACCCAGGCGCCCTCTCCCAAACCTGTTCTTTATAGCCTCTTCCATTTTAGTTAATGACCTCTATTCTTCCAGTTATGAAGATCAAACTTCTTAGACATCTGGATTTATCTTTTTTTCTCTTACTCCACATAAACTCTGTCAGCAAATTATGTTGCCTTTACCTTAAAAATATATCCAGAATATAAAATCTTCTTAACTATCCTGAAATTGCTGTGGATCAGTGGTTCCTGCAAGTGAGGGTGATTTTACACTTCAGGACGTTTGGCAATGTCTAAAGACATTTTTGGTTGTCACAACTCGGATAGTGCATTGCCACTGGAATCTAGTAGTAGAGGACATGGACGTTTAGCAAAATATCCTACAATACATGGAGCAGTCTGCCCCCTCAAGATACACACAATAAAAAATTATCTGTCCCAAATATCAATAATGCTAAGGTTGAGGAAACCTATCCTGGGCCAAGGACCTAATATTGCTCATCTGAATTATTCCAGTAGCTTTCTTACTGCACCCCCCACACACACACACACACAGTTTCCTGCCTTATTTCCCTTTGGTCTGTATTTTAAACACAAACTAAGGTAATATTGTAGAAAATTAAGTCATAGCATGTTACTCCCTTTTTACAATCCTCCAGTGGCTTCCCATATCACTTAAGAGTAAAGGCCAAAAGTCCTCACATTGGCCTATAAGGCTACACATGATCTGCCCTTACTCACCACTATCCCTCTGACATTATGTCCTATTATTCATGTCCTCAAGAATTCTGTAGCACTCACACTGGCCATCTTGCTATTCCTTGAACACATACCAGATAAACTACCACCTCAGTATATTTGTTTAGCCTGGAATTCTCTTCTCAGAAAAATCTATGGTTCTCCCCCTCACCTGTATGTCTTTATTCAAATATAACTTCTTTTTTTTTTTAAAGATTTTATTTATTTATTTGAGACAGAGAGAATGAGAGAGACAGAGAGCACATGAGAGGGGGGAGGGTCAGAGGGAGAAGCAGGCTCCCTGCCGAGCAGGGAGCCCGATGCGGGACTCGATCCCGGGACTCCAGGATCATGACCTGAGCCGAAGGCAGTCGCTTAACCAACTGAGCCACCCAG
>NW_027935636.1:0-221 GCF_054177405.1 Leptonychotes weddellii | reverse complement strand
TAACATATATCAAGCACCCACCGCGGGCTTAATTAAATAAATTAGAAGGTAACGTTATGCTCAAAAACCTGCAGTTTGGGGCGCCTGGGTGGCTCAGTAGGTTAAGCATCTGCCTTTGGCTCAGGTCATGATCCCAGGGTCCCGGGATAGAGCCCCGCATCAGGCTCCCTGCTCCGTGGGAAGCCTGCTTCTCCCTCTCCCACTCCCCCTGCTTGTGTTCC
>NW_027935635.1:0-221 GCF_054177405.1 Leptonychotes weddellii | reverse complement strand
ATTCAAAGCCTTCAACTTATTAAAAAAAAAAACTGATTCTGGTCAACCATGCTATAAGGGAAGACTGAATTAAATTCTTTCTCTTTAGAAAATGTTGTCATTTAAAGAGGTAAAGAATATACACCCAGAACATGTAAAAACATAGACGTTCTATTATTATTCTTTTGCTCATTTAATTGCAGGTGCATATGTGACATCGACAGTATTTTTAAAAATTGTGA
>NW_027935634.1:0-221 GCF_054177405.1 Leptonychotes weddellii | reverse complement strand
GTCAGGTCTACAGGAAAAGAGGAAAAAGTGTCCCTTACCTCAATTTCTTTTTTTTTTAAAGATTTTATTTATTTATTTGAGACAGAGAGAATGAGAGACAGAGAGCATGAGAGGGAGGAGGGTCAGAGGGAGAAGCAGACTCCCTGCCGAGCAGGGAGCCCGATGCGGGACTCGATCCCGGGACTCCAGGATCATGACCCGAGCCGAAGGCAGTCGCCTAA
>NW_027935633.1:0-221 GCF_054177405.1 Leptonychotes weddellii | reverse complement strand
AAAAAAAAAGAAGAAGAAGAAGGTAGCGGGAGGGGAAGAATGAAGCGGGGGAAATCGGAGGGGTAGACGAACCATGAGAGACGATGGACTCTGAAAAACAAACAGGGTTCTAGAGGGGAGGGGAGTGGGAGGATGGGTTAGCCTGGTGGTGGGTATTGAGGAGGGCACATTCTGCATGGAGCACTGGGTGTTATGCACAAACAATGAATCATGGAACACTT
>NW_027935632.1:0-221 GCF_054177405.1 Leptonychotes weddellii | reverse complement strand
TTTTTTTTTTTTTTTAATGATTTTTTTTTTTTTTTAAAGATTTTATTTATTTATTTGAGACAGAGAGAATGAGAGAGACAGAGAGCACATGAGAGGGGGGAGGGTCAGAGGGAGAAGCAGGCTCCCTGCCGAGCAGGGAGCCCAATGCGGGACTCGATCCCAGGACTCCAGGATCATGACCTGAGCCGAAGGCAGTCGCTTAACCAACTGAGCCACCCAGG
>NW_027935631.1:0-221 GCF_054177405.1 Leptonychotes weddellii | reverse complement strand
AGTTTTTAAGGAGTTGTAAATAAGCAATGTTAGGAATGAAAAAGAGGGCATCAACTTCAGAGCCACAGACATTGGGGGACAAAAAGAAAGAGGATATCATGAACAACTGTGTGATAAAATATTTCCAAGTTTAAATAGAATGAACAAATTTTTATAAAAACACAACTTTTCCAAATGGATATAAGAAATAGAAATTCTAGGGGGGCGGAGCAAGATGGCGG
>NW_027935630.1:0-221 GCF_054177405.1 Leptonychotes weddellii | reverse complement strand
GAGCAGGGAGCCCGATGTGGGGCTCGATCCCAGGACCCTGGGATCATGACCTGAACTGAAGGCAGACGCTTAACGACTGAGCCACCCAGGCGCCCCTTCACCTAATTCCTGATGCTTTGATATTATGTGCACCAAGTGACCTTCTGATCACTTTAGCTTCCCAAGAAGATTTTTTTTCTTTCATAGGGACTCTTCCAACATTTCTGCCTCTGACAAACTGA
>NW_027935629.1:0-221 GCF_054177405.1 Leptonychotes weddellii | reverse complement strand
GTATCTCTAGATTAACCAGTCTTTTTTCTCTCTTTTAGTTTTTATAAGGCTTTAAAAAAAATTTTTTTATTGTTATGTTAATCACCATACATTACATCATAAGTTTTTGATGTAGTGTTTCATGATTCATTGTGCATAACACCCAGTGCTCCATGCAGAACGTGCCCTCTTTAATACCCCTCACCAGGCTAACCCATCCGGGGGGGGGGGGGGGGGGGGGG
>NW_027935628.1:0-221 GCF_054177405.1 Leptonychotes weddellii | reverse complement strand
GGATACAGTTTCTTCTAACAGGCCAAAATATACCCTAAATCTCTAGTGTATGTATTTGTTCGAGTCTCCTGCTTAATCATATTCTCTCCCCGCCTTTTTTTTAATCCTCCTCTTTCTTTTTTTAAGCAACTTCTTATCAATTCCTTTTATAAAATCTTTTATAATTTTCATCTTTATAATCATATTCCATCCCTTCATCGTATTTACCCTTAATTTTGTAC
>NW_027935627.1:0-221 GCF_054177405.1 Leptonychotes weddellii | reverse complement strand
AGAACAGGGCCCAGGGCTCAGGGTCCATGAAGTTACATTCCCAGCTTGAGTCTTCAGGACACTGCTACTCACGATGTTGTCACGATTTCAAAGCTAAAGGTATCGATGGGGCTAAAAAAAAAAAACACTAAATGCTCACTGCCGACATGGGATCAAGTAAAGGAAGTGCAGAGATTCCCTCCACCAGGCACTGATGTTTGGCACTTAAACAAGTTGTTCCG
>NW_027935626.1:0-1297 GCF_054177405.1 Leptonychotes weddellii | reverse complement strand
GAGATTAAGAATTCCTCATAGTGGGGCGCCTGGGTGGCTCAGTCGGTTGAGCGACTGCCTTCGGCTCAGGTCATGATCCCGGAGTCCTGGGATTGAGCCCCACATCGGGTTCCCGGCTCAGCGGGGAGCCTGTTTCTCCCTCTGACCTTCCCCCCTCTCATGCTGTTTCTCTCTCGCTCGCTCTCTAATAAATAAATAAATAAAATCTTTAAAAAAAAAAAAAAAAGAATTCCTCATAGCAGTGATTTCATATGATACATGTCTTTTTCTGATTGACTTATTTCGCTCAGCATAAAACCCTCCAGTTCCATCCACGTCGTTGCAAATAGCAAGATTTCATTCTTTTGGTGGCTGCATGATATTCCATTGTGTATATATACCACATCTTCTTTATCCATTCATCTGTCAGTGGACATCTTGGCTCTTTCCACAGTTTGGCTACTGTGGACATTGTGGATCCCTACATTTGTACCTTTGGGTAAATACCCAGTACTGCAATTGCTGGATCATATTGTAGCTATATTTTCAACTTTTTGAGGAACCTCCATACTGTTTTCCAGGTGGCTGCCCAAGCTTGCATTCCCACCAACAGTGTAGGAGGGTTCCCCTTTCTCCACATCCCAGCGAACATCTGTCATTTCCTGACTTGTTAATTTTAGCCATTCTGACTGGTGTGAGGTGGTATATCATTGAGGTTTTGATTTGGATTTCCCGGATGCCGAGCGATGTTGAGCACTTTTTCATGTGTCTGTTGGCCATTTGGATGTCTTCTTTGGAAAAATGTCTGTTCATGTCTTCTGCCCATTTCTTGATTGAATCATTTGTTCTTTGGGTGTTGAGTTTCATAAGTTCTTTATAGATTTTGGGTACTAGCCCTTTATCTGATATGTCATTTACAAATATCTTCTCCCATTCTGTCAGTTGTCCTTTGGTTTTGTTGACTCTTTCCTTTGCTGTGCAAAAGCTTTTTATCTTGATGAAGTGACAATGGTTCATTTTTGCCCTTGCTTCCCTTGTCTTTGGTGATGTTTCTAGGAAGAAGTTGCTTCGGCTGAGGTCAAAGAGGTTGCTGCCTGTGTTCTCCTTTAGGATTTTGATGGACTCCTGTCTCACATTGAGGTCTTTCAACCATTTGGAGTCTATTTTTGTGTGTGGTGTAAGGAAAGGGTCCAGTTTCATTCTTCTGCATGTGGCTATCCAATTTTCCCAACACCATTTGTTGAAGAGACTGTCTTTGTTCCATTGGACATTCTTTCCTGCTTTGTCGAAGATTAGTTGACCATAGAGTTGAGGGTCC
>NW_027935625.1:0-221 GCF_054177405.1 Leptonychotes weddellii | reverse complement strand
ATGCTGAGATTAAAATGATTTTTTTTTAAAGATTTTATTTATTTATTTGACAGAGAGAGAGATAGCGAGAGCAGGAACACAAGCAGGGGGAGTAGGAGAGGGAGAGGCAGGCTTCCCGCCGAGCAGGGAGTCCGACGTGGGGCTCGATCCCAGGACCCTGGGATCATGACCTGAGCCGAAGGCAGACGCTTAACGACTGAGCCACCCAGGTGCCCGAGATT
>NW_027935624.1:0-221 GCF_054177405.1 Leptonychotes weddellii | reverse complement strand
GTGTGAATATAAGTGAACCAGACCTCAGGACTGGGACCCATGATAGCTCATGGGAGGGCAGAAGTCTGACCTTCCAGCCCTGGGACCACCAGCTGGGATGCAGTCTTTATGTGTGAACCTCAGGACGCTTCTCTTGGTTCTGCTTCCCTGGCCAGGTGCAGGTGAGTAAGATGGAGGGACAGCTGGGTCTTTTCTTTACCCTGGAACTTAGCTCAGAAGTC
>NW_027935623.1:0-221 GCF_054177405.1 Leptonychotes weddellii | reverse complement strand
GTGACCCGGACCCCAGCCCCTCCCAGGACAGAGGCCTGGCCTTGCTCAGCCTGCAGCAGCCACTCCAAGAACCCTTGCCTTCCTCTCTTCAGCCTGCAACCCCTCAGGGAGTGCCTCCCTGCTGGGGCTGTCGCCCAGAGAGGGGTAGGACCTGGGTGAGGTTCTTCCAGGTGAGGCACCTACAGAACCCCGACCTGGCTGAACCCCGACCTACAGCCCAC
>NW_027935622.1:0-221 GCF_054177405.1 Leptonychotes weddellii | reverse complement strand
AAATCTTTAAAAAAAAAAAAAAGGGGCGCCTGGGTGGCTCAGTTGGTTAAGCGACTGCCTTCGGCTCAGGTCATGATCCTGGAGTCCCTGGATCGAGTCCCGCATCGGGCTCCCTGCTCGGCGGGGAGTCTGCTTCTCCCTCTCCCACTCCCCGTTTGTGTTCCCTCTCTCGCTGTGTCTTTCTCTGTCAAATAAATAAATAAAATCTTTAAAAAAAAATA
>NW_027935621.1:0-221 GCF_054177405.1 Leptonychotes weddellii | reverse complement strand
AAGCGGGGCATGGAACCCTCGTGGGACAGTGTGGTCTCAGGACCCTCTGGGTCACAGAAAGATCGGGGGTGCCTGAGTGCGGCAGAGCTCCCAGGTATCGGAGCAGGGAAGCCGGCTGCAGAGACAGAGCCGGGGAGTGGGCTCTCAGCTTGGGGTTTCCATAAACCGTGATCTGCGGCACAGTCGGGCCACTATTCTTCGAGCAGGGTCCCAACAGGTGG
>NW_027935620.1:0-221 GCF_054177405.1 Leptonychotes weddellii | reverse complement strand
CAACATACTTTCCTGACAAAAGGCATACAGAGAACTAGGAAGAGAAGGGAATGCCTCAACGTGATTAAACATATTTATGAAAAATGCACCATAACACTGTGAATTGTGAATTGAACAACATTATAAATGTATAAATTATACTGAATGTTCACTTTATGAAATGTTTTTGTTTTTTTAAAGATTTTACTTATAAAAAAAAAGAAGATAGTAGGAAGGGAAAA
>NW_027935619.1:0-221 GCF_054177405.1 Leptonychotes weddellii | reverse complement strand
CACATAGAAAAGATCAGACAAAACAATGTAATTCTTAGCATCTTACTCTGAGTAAATTTTGTTTACAGGCATACAATATTTCTCACACAATTTTTACTTATTAACATCACTCACTTGTAAAGGTAATACAAGAAAATAGAGTTTAAGATTTACAATATCAAAGGTCACTCACAGAAAAGATATTTTGGAAAAGTTGTCTCGGTCATCTGCTGCCGCCTGCC
>NW_027935618.1:0-221 GCF_054177405.1 Leptonychotes weddellii | reverse complement strand
CCTGCTCGTACTCTCTTGCTCTCTTTCCCTCAAATAAAGAAAATATTTAAAAAAAAATAAAATTAACAATAAGATTTACTTATTTATTTTAGAGGACAGAGAGAGAGAGTGGGGGGAGGGGCAGAGGGAGAGAGAGAGACTCTCAGGCAGACTCCCTGACGAGTGCAGAACATGACACAGGGCTCTCAGTCTCATGACTATGAGATCATGACCTGAGCTGA
>NW_027935617.1:0-221 GCF_054177405.1 Leptonychotes weddellii | reverse complement strand
ATGGGAGCTCAGTAAGTAGCTATAAATGGGGTGATTGATTAGTTTTAAACACATAGGTGAAGAAGCTAGCTACTATCTTCACTATTTGGAAATTTTCTGGAAGACATGTAGTATTAAGGGTCATAATATGTCTGTCCATGACTAGGTGTTAAAAAGTTCTTCTCAAGCCCAAACAAACCATCCTCCTATTTCTTCCTGTCCTAGTCTTCTGCCCATTTTGC
>NW_027935616.1:0-1297 GCF_054177405.1 Leptonychotes weddellii | reverse complement strand
TGAGAGAGTTGTTGCTCTTCTTTTCTTCGATCTCCTGTTGAGTTTGTAGGTGTTCAGAATGGTTTGATCCCTATCCAGCTGAATTCCTGAGAGGAGACGAAATCCAGGTCTCCTACTCCTCCGCCATCTTGCTCCGCCCCTGTTTCCAATTTTTATTGCAGTGTTTGTATGAATGCGTTTTACATGTCTCCTGGTATACATGTGCAGGAGTTTGGACTTTTTATGTACAAATTTCTAGGTTTGAGTTATTTCTAGAAAAAACATGGAGTTTTTTAATCAGAAGAATAGTGCAAACAGCAAAGACTCTCCTAGGTTTGTTCTATCTCTAAACCTCCCCTGGGTACGTCTATGTCTAGACTGCTGTGACGATCATGAAATCTTAACAAACATATTAGGAGCTGGGATCAAGTGTCAACAGTGAGTGACAGCACAAGAAATTGCCCTTTGGAAACAGACCAAAACTGGGACCTTTCATTTTGGAATGAGGCAAGGAGAAAATAGCTGTGATCCAAGGCATCCATTAGCCTTGTGATGGATGTGGCCAGGAGATCGCGTATGTGCCCAGCAATCCTAAGAATTCCAGACCTCCCCTTCCTCCAGCACCAGCAGAACTCTCCACCCAGATGAGGGCAGTCATCTCCCATGCTGGTCTAACACAGAAATGTCCCCCAAACCAACTCTCCCTGCCATGTTTTCCTCCTTCTCATTGGTGCCATAATGATCTCCTACTCAGGCTCAGAATGAGTTATCTTTGCCTCCTGTCTCTCCCATCCCCTCAGCCCATCTGTCATTGAGCTCTTAGCTATTCTCTGTAGTGTCTCTCCAGACTGTCCCTTTAGGGTCCCTTCACCTTGCATCTTGTCCCCACCACCACCTGCGTCCCACCTCTTCCCTTCTTCATTATCTGCACACAAATACCGATGAAGCCTCCAAAATCATGGAATTCATCATTTCCTGCTCAACAGTGGTGATGCCTCTCCCGCCCCAAGTATCCAATCTAGTGACCTTCCATGGATGCTCAAGACCCTTCAAATTATGGCCCCAATTTACTCCTGTTCAAATTGATTTCTAAGCTAAAGTTGTCCACTTACCTAGATTTTCCTCAGTATTATAAAGATCTTCAGAAAACTAAATTCAGAGATCCTTATTTTTGTGGGTTTGTCCTCACTTCGTCCATGCTTAGGTGCATGCTCTTCTCTTCCTCACAGGCTGAGTGCTGACCCTTCCTGACACAATATCTTCTATTGAAATGCAGTTGTTTGGGGTTTCCCTTAAAGCTGAGAAACTTTTTTTTTTT
>NW_027935615.1:0-221 GCF_054177405.1 Leptonychotes weddellii | reverse complement strand
CCCCGGAATTCCTCCCTCCCCATGGAAGACAACCTTCCGAGGGCGGTGACGGTCACTGGCTGTGTTCTCACGCCGGGCGTGCTTCTCCCGCCATCCTGGCCTCCCTCACCTCTTGCCGCCTCTCCTGCCTTCATTTCTCTTATTAACTGGACTTTTCTTCCCAAGTTACATGCCCTGCGGTACCCGTGCGGCAACCTTGAGAAGGCCGGACACCAGTTCCG
>NW_027935614.1:0-221 GCF_054177405.1 Leptonychotes weddellii | reverse complement strand
TTAGGCTTTATTTGCTGTTCTCTCTCCAGCTCCTTTAGGTGTAGGGTTAGGTTGTGTATTTAAGAACTTTCTTGTTTCTTAAGAAAAGCTTGTATTGCTATATGCTTTTCTCTTAGGACTGCGTTTGCTGCATCCTAAAGATTTTGAATAGTTGTGTTTTCATTTTCATTTGTTTCCATGAATTTTTTAAATTCTTCTTAATTTCCTGGTTTACCCATTCA
>NW_027935613.1:0-221 GCF_054177405.1 Leptonychotes weddellii | reverse complement strand
GGGATACAGTTTCTTCTAACAGGCCAAAATATACCCTAAATGTCTAGTGTATGTATTTGTTCGAGTCTCCTGCTTAATCATATTCTCTCCCCGCCTTTTTTTAATCCTCTTCTTTCTTTTTTTAAGCAACTTCTTATCAATTCCTTTTATAAAATCTTTTATAATTTTCATCTTTATAATCATATTCCATCCCTTCATCGTATTTACCCTTAATTTTGTAC
>NW_027935612.1:0-221 GCF_054177405.1 Leptonychotes weddellii | reverse complement strand
TGGCTCAGCTGGCTGAGCCTCCAGTACTTGATTTCAGCTCAGGTCATGATTTCAGGGTCCTGGGACAGAGCCCTGTGTAGGGCTCTGTGCTCAATAGGGAGTTGCTTGAGGTTCTCTCTCTCCCTCTGCCCCTCCCCACTGCTCGCTCGCGTGCTCTCTCTCTCTCCAAAATAAATAAATAAAGCTTTAAAAATAAATTTAAAAAAAGTAGTGGCTCAGGG
>NW_027935611.1:0-221 GCF_054177405.1 Leptonychotes weddellii | reverse complement strand
AAAAAAAAAAAAAGTAATAATGTGAAACATAATAATGTGAACCTACTGGAGGAGAAATAAATTTTCTTATTTCATGTAAAAGACAGTCTACCTCAACTCAGAGAAAGACTGAAATCATTTCTTATGCTTTTAACTGCTAAATGTGAACTGAAGCAGAACAATAACTACAGATCATGTTTCTAGAAAACTTGAAGATCTTTAAGTCAGACAATATAAAAATG
>NW_027935610.1:0-221 GCF_054177405.1 Leptonychotes weddellii | reverse complement strand
TATTCTTTCAAGACCAAAAACGAAACAAAACAAACAACAATGATTTCCTTTCATCTGTAAACACAGTACTTATATTTATTACTTTCATCTAATGAAATAATAAAATATTTTGATCTGTTGGTTCATCTTTCTCTTCAGAGTAACATACTTTTTTCTTAGAGTAACAAACCTAATTAAAATCAAGACTCTACCAATTATTGTGAAAATGTATATAAACTGTT
>NW_027935609.1:0-221 GCF_054177405.1 Leptonychotes weddellii | reverse complement strand
CAGTGGCTCTCCATTTGGTGACTCCTCACATACACCCAATTTACCTATATGAAAGGAAACAACCAGCATAAATTGGATCATCTCTATGAAGAACAGCCACAGTTCTAATTTTTTAGGAGAGGAAACTTTACAGTTGAGATCTAGAATAGATCTGAAGTGTATAAGATCACAAAGCAGTCCAGAGCCTAGTCCAGGATCCAAGCTAGAATCCAGGATCACAG
>NW_027935608.1:0-221 GCF_054177405.1 Leptonychotes weddellii | reverse complement strand
AGGGAGAAGCAGGCTTCCCGCTGAGCAGGGAGCCCGATGTGGGACTCGATCCCAGGACCGTGGGATCATGACCTGAGCCAAAGGCAGACACTTAACGACTGAGCCACCCAGGCACCCCTCAATCAATACATTTTTAATAATAGAACTCATTCTTTGTAAATTAATGGACTACAAAAGAAAAACTCTTTGACATACCTTATATTTGTTATTTAGATAGATGT
>NW_027935607.1:0-221 GCF_054177405.1 Leptonychotes weddellii | reverse complement strand
TTTTTTGTTTTTTGTTTTTCCCCTGAAGCCAAGGTGTTAGTACATAATCTTATCCATCTCTGCTCAGAGGTAGAGGTATGGGGTCACAATGTGCATTTTTAAGACAGCAAGGAAAGTGTCACTAAATAAAAGATTATTTTCAGGTCATTGGGAGTAACTAGATTTGAAATAGACTGGGAAAAATTTTGTGACCTATCTTAATTATTTTAACATTATAAAAG
>NW_027935606.1:0-221 GCF_054177405.1 Leptonychotes weddellii | reverse complement strand
TCAGTTTGTGTGACCAAGAGAGTATAGCAGAAGTGATATACATCATTTCAAAAAACAGGGTATAAAAGATTATGACTGGGGGGGTGGAGCAAGATGGCGGAGGAGTAGGAGACCTGGATTTCGTCTCCTCTCAGGAATTCAGCTGGATAGGGATCAAACCATTCTGAACACCTACAAACTCAACAGGAGATCGAAGAAAGGAATAGCAACAACTCTCTCAT
>NW_027935605.1:0-1297 GCF_054177405.1 Leptonychotes weddellii | reverse complement strand
CATATCAGTGAGGTCATATGATACATGTCTTTCTCTGATTGACTTATTTTGCTCAACATGATACCCTCCAGGTCCATCCACATCATTGCAAATGGCAAGATGTCATTCCTTTTGATGGCTGCATAATATTCCATTGTATATATATACCACATCTTCTTTATCCATTCATCTGTCGATGGACATCTTGGCTCTTTCCATAGTTTGGCTATTGTGGACATTGCTGCTATAAACATCGGGGTGCACGTACCCCTTTGGATCTCTACATTTGAATCATTGGGGTAAATACCCAGTAGTGCAATTGCTGGGTCATAGGGTAGCTCTATTTTCAACTTTTTGAGGAACCTCCATACTGTTTTCCAGAGTGGCTGCACCAGCTTGCATTCCCACCAACAGTATAGGAGGGTTCCCCTTTCTCCACATCCCCGCCAACATCTATCATTTCCTAACTTATTACTTTTAGCCATTCTGACTGCTGTGAGGTGGTATCTCATTCAGGTTTTGATTTGGATTTCTCTGAGGCCGAGTGATGTTGAGCACTTTTTCATGTGTATGTTAGCCATTGGATGTCTTCTTTGGAAAAATGTCTGATCATGTCTTCTGCCCATTTCTTGATTGGATCATTTGTTCTTTCGGTGTTGAGTTTCATCAGTTCTTTATAGATTTTGGATACTAGACCTTTATCTGATATGTCATTTGCAAATATCTTCTCCCATTCTATCGGTTGTCTTTTGATTTTGTTGACTGTTTCTTTTGCTGTGCAAAACCTTTTTATCTTGATAAATTCCCAATAGTTCTCTTCTGCCCTTGCTTCCCTTGCCTTTGGCGATGTTTCTAGGAAGAAGGTGCTGCAGCTGAGGTTGAAGACGTTGCTGCCTGCGTTCTCCTTTAGGATTTTGATGGACTCCTGTCTCACATTGAGGTCTTTCAACCATTTGGAGTCTATTTTTGTGTGTGGTGTAAGGAAATGGTGCAGTTTAATTCTTTTGCATGTGGCTGTCCAATTTTCCCAACATCATTTGTTGAAGAGACTGTCTTTTTGCCTTTGGACATTCTTTCCTGCTTTGTTGAAGATTAGTTGACCATAGAGTTGAGGGTCCATTTCTGGGCTCTCTGTTCTGTTCCACTGATCTATGTGTCTGTTTTTTTGCCAGTACCATACTGTCTTGATGATGACAGCTTTGTAATAGAGCTGGAAATCCGGAATTGTGATGCCACCAGCTTTGCTTTTCTTTTTCAACATTCCTCTGGCTATTTGGGGTCTTTTCTGGTTCCATACAAATTTTAGGATTATTTGCTC
>NW_027935604.1:0-221 GCF_054177405.1 Leptonychotes weddellii | reverse complement strand
ATGGTAGGCACTCAAAACAAAACAAAACAAAACAACCATATGAGACAAAATGGTTAAGAGTTTGGTCAGTTGGGAATGCTAAGGCTGAGACATCTTTTTTTTTTTTTTTTTTTAATTTTGCTGGGTAAGTGAAGATCTGAAGGAATTTTTATTTTATTTTATTTTAAAGATTTTATTTATTTATTTGACAGAGAGACACACAGCAAGAGAGGGAACACAAG
>NW_027935603.1:0-221 GCF_054177405.1 Leptonychotes weddellii | reverse complement strand
GAAGAGCAACTTAAACCAAAGAAAATGGAAGGAAATAATAAAAGTAGAAATTAAAGATCTAGAAAATGAGCAGATAGAGAAGACCCACAAAACTGACAAGCCTCTAGCCAGACTAGTTGAAGGAGAGGAAACAAAAATTATCGATACCAGGACTGAAAGGACACGGTTACAGGTCCTACAAAGAAGGCTGTGAGTCGGTCGGTTTATGCCAGTAAATTCTA
>NW_027935602.1:0-221 GCF_054177405.1 Leptonychotes weddellii | reverse complement strand
TAACGTCCAACATTATTGAAGGCATGCTATGTGCTAGTCATTTTTCTCAGTACTTTATATGCATTACTACATGCAGTTTTCACAACATCTGGTTTATGAGCTGTGTGGATTGAGTCACATCTCTTGACTTCTCGATGATCAGTCATTGTCCTTTGTGAAATGTGGGTAGCACCACCACCCTGGCAGGGTGGATCCATGGACAGTGCATTGTGTGGTGTCTG
>NW_027935601.1:0-221 GCF_054177405.1 Leptonychotes weddellii | reverse complement strand
TGGGCAGGTGCAGTCGTGTGTCCAGTCCGATCAGGAGGAGGATGAGCCCGTTGCCCAGCAGGGTCAGCAGATAGGCGGCCCCAAACAGGACAGAGAGTCCAGCCTGGGTCTGCCTGTCACTGGAGAGCCCCAGGAGGACAAACTCACTTTCCCAGGTCAGGTTGTCCCTCCTCATGGAGCAGGTGGGTCAGGCTGCCAGGAGAGAAGCAAAGGCAGAGAGG
>NW_027935600.1:0-221 GCF_054177405.1 Leptonychotes weddellii | reverse complement strand
ATGATGATGGTGATGATGGTGGTGGTGATGATGGTGATGATGGTGATGGTGAGCACCATGATGACTAGACAGTTGTGTACTTTTCTTCAGATCATACAGCATGATGAAGTTCTAGTCTTTATTTTTAATCAGTGACATGATACATTTCTAAAGCTCACACATTTTAATGACTGAAGGTTCCTCCAAATCTTTTATAAGATTATTATCTGCCCAAACATAGA
>NW_027935599.1:0-221 GCF_054177405.1 Leptonychotes weddellii | reverse complement strand
TAAACAATTCACCCATAAGAAAAAAAAGAAAGAGGCTGAATTTCAGGAGAAGCACACAATATCATAAACGGAAAATATGTTGAAATCATCCATTGTGAAACAGAAGTTCTGATAAACATGTAATAGTATAGAGATTAACAGTGAGGCTCTGTGACATGGAAATGGCAAAGAAGGGAACTCCAGGAGACTCCAGCAGGAGGTGAACTACCAAAAACTGTCAG
>NW_027935598.1:0-221 GCF_054177405.1 Leptonychotes weddellii | reverse complement strand
TCAGGGCTTTGATTACCTGGGAATGTGTCTCTTTCACCGTCATTTTTGAATGGTAGTTTTGCCAAATACAGAATTCTTGATCTCAAGCCCTTGGGCATTCCTCTCTGAAAGCTTCAGGCTACACTGAAGAGGCAGCTGGGATCCCCCTTCCTATAGACAACCTGTGGCTCCCATTTATTCACATCTCTTCTCCTTCCCCGCCCCCCAAGCCATGTTTTCTG
>NW_027935597.1:0-221 GCF_054177405.1 Leptonychotes weddellii | reverse complement strand
GAATAAATTTTTTAAAAATCTTAAAAAAAAAAAGAATATAGGGATGTTCAATGCCATCATAGTCTTATTTAGAATAGCCACTCCTCAAGCTCAATTTATCCTCATGGATGGAATTATGTTGGTGAAAATTTAAATTAGGAGTAGCCTCAATTGTAGTTGACTTGCTGACTAGAATACTTTTTACCAGAACAGATCAACATTTACCTGGTACTTGTTATGTG
>NW_027935596.1:0-221 GCF_054177405.1 Leptonychotes weddellii | reverse complement strand
CTCATGGTTCGTCTACCCCTCTGATTTCCCCCACTTCATTCTTCTCCTCCCGCTACCTTCTTCTTCTTCTTTTTTTTTTTCTTAACATATATTGCATTATTTGTTTCAGAGGTACAGATCTGAGATTCAACAGTCTTAGTGCCCTCATCTTTAAATTGGGGTTGTTGTGGGGATCAAATGTGTGTGTCTAAAAGAGCCTTGGTATTAGAAAGGGCCACACA
>NW_027935595.1:0-221 GCF_054177405.1 Leptonychotes weddellii | reverse complement strand
TTTTCCCAAATTCACATTCTAGGTTTTACCAAAAGGAGTAGAACTGAGGGAAGTTTGACTGGGACATTGACTGTGGCATTGAGCTTTGTCTCAGCCAATCATCTTGGGAAGGTTTTGGAGTGTGAGCCCCATGTCTTACTTTGACTTTTCCATCAAGTCACGGAGCTTTAGAGAGAACTAGAGAGCAGTCCACAAATCTCTTCCTTTGATATTTTTAGCAC
>NW_027935594.1:0-12632 GCF_054177405.1 Leptonychotes weddellii | reverse complement strand
TTTTTTTTTTAAAGATTTTATTTATTTATTTGACAGAGAGAGACACAGCGAGAGAGGGAACACCAGCAGGGGGAGGGGGAGAAGGAGAAGCAGGCTCCCCGCAGAGCAGGGAGCCCGATGTGGGACTTGATCCCAGGACCCTGGGATCATGACCTGAGCCGAAGGCAGTCGCTTAACCGACTGAGCCACCCAGGCGCCCTATGTCCAGAATTTTTAAAGGCATTTATATATACATATATATATATACACACATACATATGTGTGTGTGTGTATCTGTAGAAACATACAGCCTTGTTTTTAGTTTCTTTGAACATAAACTAAATGATATTATAACGTATATTGTTTTGCAGCTTGCTTTTTGCCATTTAGTAATATAGTAAAGAATCTTACCGCGTGGATGTAACTCATTTCTTTCTTTTTTTTTTTTTTAAGATATTTTAATTTACTTGACAGAGAAAGACACAGCGAGAGAGGGAACACAAGCAGGGGGAGTGGGAGAGAGAGAAGCAGGCTTCCCACTGAGCAGGGAGCCAGATGTAGGGCTCGATCCCAGGACCCTGTGATCATGACCTCAGCCGAAGACAGACACTTAACGACTGAGCCACCTAAGCACCCCATAACTCATTTCTTAATTGCTGGGTAGTTGATTTAGCAATTCCTTACTATTAGGGATTTGGGTGTTCCCAATTTTTGCTATTACAAATAATGCTGTAATGAGTATCTTTGCACCCGTCACCTTCTGCACACACAAGTGTGATGACTGTCAGGGTAGATGGTAAGGAGTGGAATTGTGTGTCAGAAAATATGTATTTTTAGGGGCGCCTGGGTGGCTCAGTCAGTGAAGTATCTGCCTTCAGCTCAGGTCATGGTCCCAGGGTTCTGGGATTGAGCCCCACATCCCCCGCACGGGAGTCTGCTTCTCCCTCTGCCCCTCCCCCTCCTCGTGCTCTCTAATAAATAAATAACATCTTAAAAAACGAGAAAACATGTATGTTTAAAGGTGTACTAGAGGGTCGCCTGGCTGGCTCAGTAGGCAGTCGGGGTGGTGAGTTCAAGCCCTACATTGGGCTGGCATGTTACTTTAAAAAAAAAAAAAGTTTAGAAGTGTACTAGATACAATTAAGTTGACTACTGCCAGTTCTACAATATAGTTGTTAGAGATAGTAAGTTATGTATGTGGCCACCAATTTCACATATTAGTTCCTTTAAAACCTGAGAACATCGCATTGACTTACAGGTCATCTCATATATAGTAGAAAGAACACCAGACTAGAGATTGGAAGATAGAGGCTCAAGTCCTGGTTCTGTCCCTAACCACCAACTTGATCTTAGGCAATCCTTTCAACTTGTGGGCCCCAGTTTCTGTGCCTACAAAATTAGATGAAATGAGGTTCCCTAAAATATGGTCTCAACACCACTGATTGCATGTAAGATGTTTTTATTTTTATTGTAGTAATTACTTGCATTTTAAAATAAATTAGGAATGGGGCGCCTGGGTGGCTCAGTCAGTTAAGTGTCCAACTCTTGATTTTGGCTCAGGTCATGATCTCAGGGTCGTTGAGACTGAACCCCACATTGGGCTCCATGCTCAGCAGGGAGTCTGCTTCTCTCTCTCTCCCTCTGCCTCTGCCCCTCCCCCTGCTTGCACTCTCTCTAAATAAATAAATATTAAAAAATAAAATAAATTAGGAAGTAATTACCTCATCAAATCAAGGACTTATAGATATTGTTTCTCAATAATATGAAATTTACTTTTTAAAGGACATTTGTCTGGGGCTCCTGGCCAGCTCGGTCGGTGGAGCATGCAATTCTTGACCTCAGGGTTGTGAGTTTTAGCCCCACGTTGAGTGTAAAGATTACTAAAAAATAATAATAAACTTTAAAAACAAAAATTTGAAGGACATTTGTTTAACTTAAAGTGAACTGACCTAAAGAAAAATAGCAAACATACAAGAGTACAGGGTGGTATGCAAATATGGCAAATCATGAATGTGATCTATGAAGAACTGAAGTTTCTTTGTGAAATCAAGAAGAGGTTAGATGAAAGCTGTAGATCCCAGACTTTTGGATTTTGATAACCAGCAAAATGTAAAAAACAAACAAAAAACACAAAAAGTCAGTGATCAACATGGAGTTGCTGACTTTTTCTTGTCTTAAGTACATTAAGAACAACAAAACCCAAACCTATATACCTATCTCCATTATTTAGTAAAAAGACACTTAAAATGTTGTATAATTATAAAAAGTGCATGTTGAAAATTTTCAAATTGCACAGCAGTATAAAAAGTCTTTCTTTCTCTTCCTTCATAAGATCTATTATGGACTGCCTTCCATACAGATCCACTTCATTTTTAGAAAGGACCTTTTTAACAAATATATTATTAATATATAAGCACACATATATGTGTAACATATATTTGTTATATATAAATATAGTATGTTCTATGGTTTACACCACATAAAAATCTATAGAAGAAATATGTAATCTCAAAACAAAGGACACCTTCCCAGGGAAGGACGAGTAGCAAGCTTACTTAGCCATTTGGAAACCACTGGTCTAGACACCCTTCTCTCTAAAATTCCATGAGTAAGTCTAGAATATCCGAGGCATTCACATGACTTTCATTATCACTCATCTATCTACTTCAAAAGACAACTAGCGGGACGCCTGGGTGGCTCAGTCGGTTAAGCGTCTGCCTGCCTTCGGCTCAGGTCATGATCCCAGGGTCCTGGGATCGAGTCCCACATCGGGCTCCTTGCTCAGTGGGGAGCCTGCTTCTCCCTCTGCTTGCCTCTGTCTCTCTCTCTCTGATAAATAAATAAAATCTTAAAAAAAAAAAAAAAGACAACTAGGGACCTCTTTGATATTTCCTTGAGTAGAAAATCACAGAGTGCAGAGTGATTTTTCAGTCCTCTGACCTGCCTGTGACATGAGGACACCTGTGCCCTACTGATCGCTGTCACTAGTCCCTATATCAGAGTTTTAACCTGGGGTCCACAGATTTCCCGGTGTTCCCAACACTGTGAAAACATACGTGGTATTTTGCATATACCAGACGATCCCTGAACAACACGAGGGCTAGAGGTGCTGACCCTTTGCACAGTGGAAAAACTTTCGACGCCCCACACCGTAACTACTGACAGCCCAGAGGCCCCACCAACACCATAAACAGTTGGTTGCCCATAATTTGCGTGTTATTCATACTATATACTGTATTCTTACAATAAAGCTGCGAGAAAATACATTAGTAAGAAAATCATAAGGAAAATGCGTTTACAGTTCTGTATTTATCGCTACTGTAAGTTTACGTCATCTGTTTATGAGATGAATCATCTGTCATTACCTCCGTCTACGCTGTCTGATAGGATGCGACGCGCTCTAGACCTTATACACGGGGGATGTGCATTACTAACACCAGTCATCAAAAATGAAAAGATAGCACATGGTCTCTCAGGTGTTTTTGTGCATAAGTTTGAACGTTAAAAAAAACAGGTTTGGGTGATATTTTAAGTTGGCAAATGATAAAATCGTATCTGCGTGTATTTTATGCGTTTGTGAAATACCTAACATTTTCGTAATTTTTTTCTATGTTTCTAGGCTATGCAGCGCATCTGCAAGTTTTCTCAAATTATCGCACATCTCCAAAATATCTTCCAATATATTTATTGAAAAAAATCCACATGTAAGTGGACCCGCGCAGTTCAAACCCGGGTGTCTTGTTCAAGGGTCAACTGTATACTGTTTTCCTGGGGGAAGGGCTTATAACTTTCCACGTACCAGAAAAGATTAGAGGCTCTTGCTTTGGGTAAGTTTCTTGCTTATGCGTTAAAGAAATAATCTTGTGGCTTAGGAGTCCCTCACAATTTTCTTCTAGTTCTTTCTTGGCGGGAGGGTGGCGTCTAATTTCTGGTTTGCATTTGACAGGCTGCCTGCCTAAGTTCCTTGTTCTCACTTTAATGGTTTTCTCAGTAAAAACAAAAACCATTCTCCCCTAGCCGTGAGTCATATGGCACTTTAATTTTGTATTTGATTTTTAGTTTTTGAAGTATGGAGGATGGAAAAAGTCAGGGAGTGGTGTCCACTCTGACACTGGCAAGTGGGGAGACAAGCGCCTAGAGACGGGGAGACATGCAGGCCCAGATAAAAGGCGTAAGGACGGACATACAGACAGGCTGGGGAGGGAGGAAAGGAGAATGAGTGACAGGGAGGCCGGCAAGAGCGCCAGGAGAGACGCGGGCGGGGAAACGGGCAGCGGGCAAGAGAGAAGGCAGGCCGACCGAGGAAGGAAGAGAACAAGGAGAGAGAGGAGACAAAGTGATAGATAACAGTGTCTGAGGCCGCACGGGGCTCTGTGACTGATAAAGCGCCATCACATACATTACCCCGCAGGCAGACAGGGAGAATCCAGCAGACAGATGGGGTGATGGAGGGATGCAGGCCAATCAGACAGAAGAGGGGGAAGGTGGCCAATCAGAGGGACGCTAGAATGCAGCCCAAGACAGACAGTTGAGGGGAAAGACAGAACCGAGAAAAGAGAAGTGAGAGAGGGAGGGCGGGAAAGGGGAGAGAGGCCCAGAGGCCGAGGCTGACACCGTGCGGGTCAGGAACGCGGGTGAGGAAAGAGCAGTGCATTCTGTGCAAAACTTTCCTTGTCGTCCTCCTGGAGAGACGCGGACAGAGGCCATGTCTTTGCTCCCCCCAAGCCTGAGCCTCATCATCTTCGAGGTGGCAGGGCAGAGGCGCCGGCGGGAAGGAGGAAAAGGGAGCAAAGTCGTAGGAGGAAGCAGTTTTTCAGACTGGGAGGAAGACTCCCTCATTGGACAGGCCCAGGGATCGAGAGTAGAGGCCTGTGATTGCTGCACACGGACGCGTGCACATGGACGTGTCGGGAAGGCAGGGCAGGCCCGCACGTACTCTTCGTGCACACGAGCTGGGCCCACGGGCTACCTAACTTAGAACGTGGTACTTTTCAGTTTGACGGGGCCCCCACGTCCTGTCTCAGTTGATCCACATGATCCATGGCTGGGCGATGAGGGGACCAGCAGAGCTGGGCTGTGTCCAGGTAGCACCCCACGCAGAGGAGAGCCTGGCAGGGGTGAGCACGCCTCCGGTACCGGCCGCAAGAACAAGTAGCCAGTCCGTCAGAAAGACAGGTGCCCTAGAGTAGAAGCAAAAAGAAAAGGAGCAAGAACTGGCAGGCCCAGTGAAGTGCCAAGGCGGAGTGGCTGAGTGACAGAGAAAGAAGCATCCAGCAAGACTGGGAGAGGAGGAGGAAGGAGGGCAGCAAACGGCAAGGGACTTAGATCCGGGGAGACCCTCGTCTGGAACGACAGCTGAGAAGCGCAAAGTGGCGGCTGCCTCAGGGACAGGGGCAGGGGGCCGGCGGAGAGGGGCAGGGGGCCAGCAGAGAGGGACAGGGGTACAGCGGAGAGGGGCAGGGGACTGGTGGAGAGGAGAGGGAGAGGGGGCCGGCGGAGAGGGGCAGGGGGCCAGCGGAGAGGAGCAGGGGGCTGGTGGAGAGGAGAGGGACAGGGGGCCGGCGGAGAGGAACAGGGGGACGGTGGAGCGGGGCAGGGGGATGGCTGAGAGGGGCAGGGGGTCGGCCGAGAGGGGCAGGGGGGAGGTCCACGCGACACGGGACACTACTAGCGCCTCACACGTTTTGCATCGCGTGTGTGCTACCGATTGGGACGCTGAGGGACGTTCAAAGAAGGTGAAAGAAGAAGAGCGGCGGAGATGTGGACGGCGAGAGGCAGCCAGGCAGCCGGCCGGCAAGAAAAGGCGGCAAGAGCAGGGGAGGCTGGGAAGATGGCAGCAAGGCCGGGGCAGGCCGACCACCCGAGGAGCCAGGAACACAAGCAGCAGTGGGGCCCCCCTCGAGCGGAGGCCAGCAGGGAGACAAGGCAGGGCGGGCGGCGCAGCAGGAAGGCCCGGAGACTTCGGGGCGAGGGCGTCGCTGACAGCTCTGGGGTAGAGAGGCCACCGCCGCGGATGGGGAGCAGGTTTCAGGAAGCCAAGGGAGCAAAAGCGGACGTGCAGCCGGAGGAGAACGAGGCAAGCACTGGACGGGGAGCCCGCGGCAGCGAAGCGGGCAGGGCGGACAGGCAAGCAGACGGACGCACGGGGAGGCGAGGGAAAAATCTCGAACTTAGCAGGCATACATAAGGGGAGGAACACGGAGAAGAGCAACATAAGAGGCAAACCCAGATAGGGAAGCATGGCAGGGCCTGGAAGGTAGACAAACCAAGAGACGAAGGCTTAAAAAAGTGACAGAGACAGGCAGGCGGGGAGACAGATGGCTGGAGAGAGAGTGGTGGGCAAACAGCCAGAGAAGCAGACAGACAGCCAGAGAAAGAGGCTGCCAGCCAGTCAGGGAGGGGCAGACAGGCAGGCAGGCAGACACCATAACAGGAGCGAGCAGGTAGAGAGGCAGGCGGGAGCCAGGATCCAAGACGGCAAAGCGAGAGAGGTCAGTGGGAGAGAAAAGAGGAGAGGAGAAGTGGGCGGACAGAGGGGGACCCGGACAAGAGGAAGAAGGAAGCAAACGAGCAGATCCACATGCAAAGCACACTCGAAGGAATGACGAATGTGGGGACAGGGGCGCGCACCTGCAGCTCCTGGCACACAGTGGCGGGCGGGCAGGGGTGCTCGGCGCACGGGGAGGGGGCACACCGAGGCAGGCAGGCCGAGGCGCACACGATGTGCAGGGCTGGCCCACATCCACGTGGGGACACTCCGCCCCGACACACGCCGAGGGGCCAGGGAGAGGAGGGAGCCAGGCACACAGGAGGAAGAGACAGACACATGGAGGCCGAGCCCGGAAGACAGAAGTAAACAGAAACAAGACAGAGGTGGAAAGTCACTTAGAGGTGACAGAGGCTGAGAGCCGCGGGGATGGGAGTCAGTGTCGGCGAGGAAATAAAATCACACACACAGAGAAGCCCCGGTACAAAAAGAGGGGGATACCCAGATGGCCTCGCACAAAGAGACTGAGAGAGGGAACAGAACACAATCGAACAGAAGAGGGACAAGAGGTAGACTCGGCGCAGGACCGACGCAGGAGCCCAGCCGAGAGACTCCCAAAGGCCAGGTCAAGAAAAAGATGGACATCCTCACTCGGTCAAGTGCATCAGTGTGTGTATATGGGGGATGGTGCATCAATAAAGAATATTCCAGACTCCTAAGCAAACATTGGCACAGTATTCCCCGTCGTCTGAGGTGCTCCTGAGCACTGCTGGGGGGGGGGGGTTGCTGGCAGCTCTGCTCAAGAGGTAGAGAAATAACCCAGGAGAGAAAGGGTCCCCCAGGCAAAGGAGGGGAAGCAAGGAAGAGGCAAAGGGAGATCAAAAGAATGGGAGGAAGCTGGAGTTAGTTAGGAAAGGTGACAGGGACTGAAAAGGGTAGAAATGAGCTTTTTGCCCTCCTTCCTTTGCCGGCACCGCTCAAGAGGCAAGTTTTAGAGGACTTTTCTGATGGATCTCTGGATGAGAAAGCTACTTTAGGACTCCTTTCCAACCTTCCATCTGATTCCCGGCACCACTTCTGAGATAAACACTGGGGTACGGTGGGACATCATGGGCCAAGGAAGTGGAATGAAAATTCCAGAGGGAACCCCTACCTCTGTCTTTTTCTCAGTCCCAGAGACTTTTCTGTTTCATCGTACCTCAGTTTCTTCTACTTTACCAGTGTCCGAGATCATGGAGAAAGGGAAATATACTGCAACGGGAGAAGAGAGAAAACAATTTCACAATTTTTCAGACTTGACTCTTTCCCCTTTATTCTAAAAATCTGTACTCCTGACCCCTAAATTAATTTCCCAAGTCAGATGAATTTTATAGTCTGAGCCATTGGGGGAGGGGAGGACGAGGTAAAGCAGAAAAGAGTGCAGATAAAATTTACAACAATTATAAATCACTGAAAAGGCTGGGCAAAGGGGAAAATCAAACATGGACTCCTTTGGAAAAAAAAAAAAAACTCAATCATCGTATCTATTCATATCTCTCCCCCAAAAGTCACTAGAATTTCTGTCACTTTTTTAAAAGAAAGGGGAGAAAAATCCAGCCCCGCTCCTCACTTGAAGGATACGTACACAATTAAATGCGTTTTGACTTCAGTGAGGTATGTAGAAACAGAGTTATATATAAACATATATTTCATCTTTTCCTTTTCAATGCCTGAAGGGGAAAAAAAAAAAAAAACCTTCACATCAAACCACTCCCTTCTGAAGTATTCAGAAAAAAAAAAAAAAAGCTTTTCTTTAAGAGAAGGGAGGTGGGGAGGAAGAGACTAGTAAAGAAAAGAAAAATATTTAAATCTAGTTGGACTAGTATCTAACTAGTTAACCTTTAACAATTTATGCTGATGTCAGACTGAGCATGAGTACTGATTAATGCCCCCCCTCAAATATTTTTTTATAGGGGGGGAGTTAGAAAGAGCAGCCATTTTTGTTTTATGCAGAAATCCTTCATGCCCCCCCCAACGCGCACACACACTCACACACACACTCACACTCACACACACACAGTACACAAGGAAAATATCTCTATTAATCTGTGCACTAATCAGTTATGAAAAAAGGGAGAAATTTGTGGGTTTCTGGGTAGAGGCTTGGAGATGGGGGTGTAACAGGGAGGAGAGTGGGGGGGTGAAAACTGAAATATTAAGCCAGCCATTTTGTTTTAAAAGGGGATTTTTTCCCCCCTCTCCCTTTCTTCATGGAGGGGGTGGCGGTGCTGGGGGGGGGTTGTTTTAAAAATAATTTCAAGGCGGCCATCTTAGTGCCTCAGCTCTGAGAAATATTTCTGAGCGCCCCCCTCAGAATTTAAATATATTTAAAGCAACGGAGAGGGGGGCAGAGAGAAGTCGAAAACTTTTATATATATATATATTTTTAATCCCCCTTTCTTGTTCTCTTGGGAGGAAGGGGAGAGGGGGGGGGAAAAAGTCTCTCAATTTTTTCCAAGACAATTTTTGGGGGTGGTTCGGCCCCCCTCCTCAGCCGGCGGCCCCGAGGGGGGGTTCTGGAGGGGGGTGGCCCGGGGGTTTGGGGGGCTGGGGGAGGCGGTGGGGAGGAGGAGGAGGACGCCGCCGCCGAAGAGGAGGAGGAGGAGGAGGAGGAGGAGGAGGAGGAGGTGGTGGTGGTAGCGGTGGGGGAGGCGGGCGGGCGGTGGGTGGGGGGGTGGTGGGGGGGCCAGAGCCACAGGATGGCTTCCCCTCTGAGGGACGAGGAGGAGGAGGAGGAGGAGATGGTGGTGTCGGAGGAGGAAGAAGAGGAGGAAGAAGAGGGCGACGAGGAGGAGGAGGAGGTGGAGGCGGCCGACGAGGACTACGAGGAGGACGACGACGACGGAGTGCTCGGGCGCGGGCCGGGCCACGACCGGGGCCGCGACCGCCACAGCCCCCCCGGCTGCCACCTCTTCCCGCCGCCGCCGCCGCCGCCGCCGCCCCCGCCGCCGCCGCCGCCCCCGCCGCCAGGTAAGCGGCCGCCCCGACTCCCCCCCTCCCCCCCGGCCCGAGCGGGAGCCGCGGGCGCGCGAGGCCGGGCGGGGGCGAGGCACCCACCGCGCGGCCGAGCCGAGGCGAATCCGGGGCGCGGGGCGCCAGTCTCGGGCCCGGGGCCCCGCGGCGGGCCGGGCGGGCCGGGCGGGCCGGGCGGCGGCGGGCGGGCGGCGGCGGCGGCGGCGGCGGCCGCGGGGCCAGGCCTCTTCCCCTCCCCCCGCCGCACCCCTCCCCCGCCGCCGCCGCCGCCGCCGCCGCCTCCTCCGCCGCCGCCGCCGCCGCCGCCACCCGGGCTGGAGAGCGCTGGGCGCGAGCTGCGCGCGCGGACCGGGCCACTCGGTCGCGGCTTTCGGGGGAGGAGGAGGAGGAGATTTTTTTTTTTTACCCTCGGCGGGGAGGGGGTAGGCAGGAAACGGCCGCGGCGAAGCCAGGGCCCCCTCCCTGGCCGAGCGAGGGACCGCGGAGACCCTGGCGGCCGGACGGCGGCGTGGAGGAGGGGCGCGTGGGGGAGGGGCGGCCGCGCGGGCGCCCCTCGGGCTCGGCCCGAGTGGGGTTGCGCTGAGGTAACGGGGGGTTTCCGCGTGTGGAGCGGACCGCGGGCCTAACCACCCCCCCTCAGGAGTGGGGGAGGCGGGGGCGGGGGTGGGGGTCGGTCTCCATCGGACCCCCACCTGCGGGGACCCGGGCGCCCGCCAACTCCGGGGCGTGCGGTGGCACGTGGGGGAGGGGTCGCGTGGATGTCTGCGGGCGGCTGGGGCCCGGGGGCAGGTGGTGGCCGCGCTCAGCGCAGACCACTTCCTGGAGTCGGACTTGCTCCTACCGCCTCTCCCCCCAGCTCGTCACGGGGAGAGCACTGCGTTAGGATCGGGGAGCGCGGGGAGAGTGTCTGGGAAACTAGATGCCCCCAACTCCACCCCCTTTATCTCCACTCTGCTCCCGGCTCTTTTGTGTCAAGTGCGGGCCCCCACCCCCACCCCCCCGCGTGACCCCGTCAGTCTGGGGTGGCCGAGCTGCCCAGCTGTGACTCTCACGTGGCTGCCATTCACTGTCACTCACTCTCTCGCTGAAACCACCCGCACCTTGATCACGCCGGGGGGCGTGAACTGCCCACCCAGCTGTTGTGCAGCTTGACCGTCACTCGGCACCGCTCCCCCGGGATGACGAGTCACCCGGCCGCCCTCTGGGCAGTTCCCCCAGGGGTGGAAGGGGCAGACTGCTGCCTCGCATGGGGCGAGCAGTGGCCCCATTCAGACCACCCTCCTAGTGGAGTGATTTCTAATCTTCTTGAGGACAGGGGAGCATCCTGAGGGTGCTCACCTCTTCTGCTTGGGGCAGGGAAGGGGACACCCATACCCCCAGGCCTCTGGGTGCCATGCAGCACAAATGCACCAAACTTCAGGACGGCTAACATCACGCTCTTTGTGAAACTGTCACATTGATCTGTGTGGCTTATGTAGCAAATGTTCCTGTTCCGTTGAGACCACCTTTGAGGGAGTACGGGGTGCCTTCTGGGGGGGGGGCGGAGGAGGGTGCGTGTCTGATGGAAACAGGGACCTCCCCCCCCCCCCGGCTTGTCTGAAAAAGGGAAAAGTTTTTAGAAAGTTATCCCAGGGAACCTATGGATTTGCAAGAAGGAGAAGGAATAAAGAATCGTGGGGAGGGGGATGCCTGGAGCACGGCAAACGTAGCTATAAAGGGAAAGAAAGGATGTCAGGTTGTGTTAAGCCACCTATTTGTTTGGAACTTGGAATGTGGTATTTGGGTGTTTTTGATCCCGTATTTGGGGATGTGAGCGAGAGGGGCATGAAAGAATCTGAGGTCGAGGTGGGTCTTTGTGTCAGTCCTCCCTCTCCCCATCTTCCCCTCCGCTCTCTCAACAGCCGAGAAGAAACGTCAAATGTTTTTTAAAAATTTGTATTTGAAATGAAAACCCACCTCCGCGCTCTCCCGGGGCCATTGTATCCCCCCCACCCCCTTTCAGCCCTCCGAGTCAAATGAGTGACCCAGATGCACCCCCTCAGATGACTTTCTGAGGCAAAACTTTGGGAAAATATTTTTGGTCCGCTCGTTATTTCTGTCTACCTAAGTGTGAGCAAAATAAGCCTCCTCGAAGGAAATGTGTGCGGGCTGCCTTCCCTCATCCTTCTCCAGAATATGAATTTGCACGTATTAGAGGTCTATTGTTTTTCATTCCGACTGCTTTGATTCTCACCATTTTGTTTTACATTCTTACCCAAGACCAATTTTATCCCTTCCCCCCCTCCCGTCTCCTTACATTGTTAAACGTTTAAAATAATAGCACTCGTGTTGTGGGGGAAGGGAGCAGGAAGCCAAAAACTCATTTCTTCTCCCTCCCCCTTCTGGCAAGTCTCGAGAAATAATATAACATAATATATAGATGTGATTCCTTGGGGGTGGGGGTGGGGAATGATTGTGGGTGGTGCGGAAAATTCTGGTAGTTTCTTTGCAAAAGGTCTGAAAATACAAACCCACCCCCTGTATGCAGTACGCATGTGCAGCAGACCTATTATGGTGGTGCGTTGTGGGGGAGGGAGGGGAATTTGAGAAAAAATAAATATATGTGTGAGAGATTGATGGTGAGATTAGAGGGAGAGCGGGGCGGGCGGGAGGCGCGGCCTGGGCCCGGCTCCGCCCGCCTCCCCCCTCCCGCCGCCCCGGCGCGCCAGGCCCCGCCCCCGCCGCGCGCCGCCCCCCGCCCCCGCCCGCTTCCCGGGATCGGAGCCCGGGTGTGGGAGAGTCTGGGCGCCGGGCCAGCATTGAGTGGCGGCTGAGACCGAGGTTGGGACTTGGGTTTGCTTTATTGCCCTCCCTTTCCCTTCCTCGCCGCTCCACGCTGCCTCTCCCCGCCGCCGCCGGCCTCCCGAGTCCGGGAGCCTCCTGCCGGGGCGGGGAGCGCGGCGAACTGGCGGCGAGGACCCTGGGGCAGGTGCCCCAACCCCCGGCGGGGCGGGTGGCGGCCCAGGCCTCGTCCCTGACGCGGAGCCAGTTGGCCGGCCCCTGCCACCGCCCCGGCGGCCTCTGTTTCCATGTTCACATTAAGCGACGTCCCGGGGGTTGGGGAGAGCTGGCTGCTGGGTTGCCCGGGGAGCGGGGGGGGGGGGGGGGGGGGGGG
>NW_027935593.1:0-221 GCF_054177405.1 Leptonychotes weddellii | reverse complement strand
GGAAATAGGCCAAGTGAAGGTGGTGGTAATTACATATACTTCTTTTCTAATGAAATCTCTGTCTTCAGCTGCATGTTAGCTGCATGAATTAAGCTGGTGTTTCTTACCCAGAGTCACCTAGAACACTTTTTTAAAATGCTGATGCCTAGCTTCCTCAAGACCAACTGAAACAGATCTTTGGGGCTTGGGTCCCGGGCATATGTACTTATAAAAAGCTTGCT
>NW_027935592.1:0-221 GCF_054177405.1 Leptonychotes weddellii | reverse complement strand
GCTCTGTCTGCCCCGGGCTCTACTGCCCAGCTCCCTGCTGGAAGACATGTTTGCCCGTAAGGAGCCAGATGTGGGCATTGCTGCCTCACTGCCTCTGGTGAGGAGGCTGAGTCTTGGGCGGGTGCAGTACCCATTCTTGGACACCCAGCATAGCTAGGCTGTGGCTGTCCTTACCCCACAGCCTGAAGTGTTCGTCCCCCGCCAGGAGGGACAAGCTCAGG
>NW_027935591.1:0-221 GCF_054177405.1 Leptonychotes weddellii | reverse complement strand
CTCTGAAGATGGGGAGGCCCTAGAGCTGAGGCCACCGGAGGCTGGAGAAGGCCGGAACCGACTCTCCCCAGGAGGAAAGAGCCCTGCACACACCTTGGTTTTAGCCCAGTGGGACGCGTTCGACCCCGACCTCCAGGTCTGTGAGATACTAAATGTGTGTGGTGATTTGTTACAGCAGCAAGAGAAAACGCACCCAAACTCTAACAAAAATACCTGCGAGG
>NW_027935590.1:0-221 GCF_054177405.1 Leptonychotes weddellii | reverse complement strand
ACAAAATATTACGTCCTTTATTGTAATTAATCTAGCAACATATGTGCCAATATTGGACTGAACAAAGTCCTGGGTAGAAGAATAAATAAATAGCATTAATTTTGTACGGAGCGGCTGTCCGTGCCCGAGTTCCCAGCGGGCGGAGAGCGCCCCGAGGGCACAGACGGCCCGAGGCCCGGGCGCCCTCAGGGGAGCAGCAGGGAGCCCAGCAGCAGCTCGCC
>NW_027935589.1:0-221 GCF_054177405.1 Leptonychotes weddellii | reverse complement strand
CGCGAGGGTGAGTGTGGGGGTGTGTGCGCGTGCGCGAGGGTGAGTGCGGGTGTGTGTGCGCGTGAGGGTGAGTGCAGGTGTGTATGTGTGCGCACGAGGGTGAGTGCGGGTGTGTGTGTGTGTGTGTGTGTGTCGGGGGCGGGGGGTGTGCGCGAGCCCGCCCAACCGCGCTCCCCTTCCCCCCCTCCGCAGAATGTGCACGCAGGATGAAGAAATGCATC
>NW_027935588.1:0-221 GCF_054177405.1 Leptonychotes weddellii | reverse complement strand
ATAGTGTTGCAAATATTTTCTCCTATTTTCTCTGTGGCTCATTCATTCTTTTTCTCAGAGATTTTAATATATAGAAAGAGATAAATAGATATTGAAATGGATATAGATATGTGTGGTTATGTATATGTGTATTACGAATGTGTGCATGCATTCTTATACACAAACAGATATGTACACACACACACACACACACACACACACACACTTCCCAGCTCTGTCTG
>NW_027935587.1:0-221 GCF_054177405.1 Leptonychotes weddellii | reverse complement strand
TAAGAAGATTGAGTTGGTAATCAAAAACCTCCTGACAAAGAAAAACTCTGGACCTGATGTCTTCACTCAAACCAAGTATTTAAAGGACAAACACCAATAATTCTCAAACTTTTCTTTCTTTTTTTTTTTTTTAAAGATTTTATTTATTTATTTGAGAGAGAGAGAATGAGAGAGAGCACATGAGAGGGGGGAGGGTCAGTGGGAGAAGCAGACTCCCTGCC
>NW_027935586.1:0-221 GCF_054177405.1 Leptonychotes weddellii | reverse complement strand
CTTTCCACAGTTTGGCTATTGTAGACATTGCTGCTATAAACATCGGGGTGCACATACCCGTTCAGATTCCTACATTTGTATCTTTGGGGTAAATACCCAGTAGTGCAATTGCTGGATCATATGGTAGCTCTATTTTCATACAGTTCCTCATTCTTATAACAGGTCCTCACTGGGTGTTATGACTCCCAGAGTTATGACAGGGGAAGTTTTGGGGGAGGTGG
>NW_027935585.1:0-221 GCF_054177405.1 Leptonychotes weddellii | reverse complement strand
GTGACCCGGACCCCAGCCCCTTCCAGGACAGAGGCCTGGCCTTGCTCAGCCTGCAGCAGCCACTCCAAGAACCCTTGCCTTCCTCTCTTCAGCCTGCAACCCCTCAGGGAGTGCCTCCCTGCTGGGGCTGTCGCCCAGAGAGGGGTAGGACCTGGGTGAGGTTCTTCCAGGTGAGGCACCTACAGAACCCCGACCTGGCTGAACCCCGACCTACAGCCCAC
>NW_027935584.1:0-221 GCF_054177405.1 Leptonychotes weddellii | reverse complement strand
TTTTTGATTAGCAAAATGACATTTTATGTTTATTAGTCATTTGCATTCCCTATACCTAATCTATTCCTATCCTATATTTTCCATCGACTTGATTTTTTATTGATTTTTATGATCTGTTTATTCATTAAAAATAATACTTTAGTCATTCTTATGGAAAATACTTTCCCATTTGTTTTAAAATTACTGTTATCAGCTTATTAACTTGTCATTTATCTTTTTTT
>NW_027935583.1:0-1297 GCF_054177405.1 Leptonychotes weddellii | reverse complement strand
TATTTTTGGTATATATATATGAAAGTTGTTCCTGCTTTAATATTTTCAGATACAGTTTCTTCTAACAGACCAAAATATACCCTAAATCTATAGTGTATGGCTTTGTTCTAGTCTCCTGCATGATCACATTTTCTCTCCCCTTTTTTTAATTTCTCTTCTTTCTTTTTTCAAACAAATTCTTATCTTATCAATTCCTTTTATAAAATCTTTTATAATTTTCATCTTTACAGTCATATTCCATCCCTTCATCATATTTACACTTATATATATAAGTTTTACCTTCTTTAAAATTTTGGGAGGCACTTTCTTCTAAAAGACCAAAATATGACCAAAATCAAGTGTGTGGCACTGATCTATTCATGAGCCTAATCATATTTGATCATATCCTTTATTTCTTTTCCTTTTTTTAAATTTTTTCTTTCTTTCCCTTTCTTTTCCCCCAGTTTCAGGTCTCTTCTGATTTCTTTAGTGTATACTTTTCTGGGGCCGTTGTTACCCTGTTAGCATTTTGTTCTCTCATTCATCTATTCTCCTCTGGACAAAATGACAAGATGGAAAAACTCACCTCAAAGAAGAACAAGAGGCAGTACCGACTGCCAGGGCCTAATCAACATGGAGTAAGATGTCGGAACTAGAGTTCAAAATAACGATTATAAAGATACTAGCTGGGCTTGAAAAAAGTATGGAAGATATTAGAGAAACCCTCTCTGGAGAAATAAAAGAACTAAAATCTAACCAAGTCGAAATCAAAAAGGCTATTAATGAGGTGCAATAAATATGGAGGCTCTAACTGCTAGGATAAATGGGGCAGTAGAGAGAATCAGTGATATAGAAGACCAAATGATGGAGAATAAAGAAGCTGAGAAAAAGAGAGATAAACAACTACTGGATCACGAGGGCAGCATTCAAGAGATAAGTGATACCGTAAGACAAAACAACATTAGAATAATTGGGATCCCAGAAGAAGAAGAAAGAGAGAGAGGGGCAGAAAGTACATTAGAGCAAATTATAGCAGAGAACTTCCCTAATTTGGGGAAGAAAACAGGCATCAAAATCCAGGAGGCATAGACCCCCCCTCAAAATCAATAAAAATAGGTCAACACTCCAACATCTAATAGTAAAACTTACGAGTCTCAGAGACAAAGAGAAAATCCTGAAAGCAGCTCGGGAGTAACCTACAATGGTAGAAACATTAGATTGGCAACAGACCTATCCACAGAGACCTGGCAGGCCAGAAAGGACTGGCAGGATATATTCAGAGCACTAAATGAGAAAAATATGCAGCCAAGAATACTCT
>NW_027935582.1:0-221 GCF_054177405.1 Leptonychotes weddellii | reverse complement strand
GACTGAGTTGAATTTCAACATAAGGATGTACTTTGCCAGGACCCTCCACTTTGCACTTTTATCCTTCTCTTGTTGGACATTGCAGGGGAGCAGAATACACCACTTCAAAATATACCACTTTGGCTATTGAGTATTTTATTTTATTTTTTTAAGATTTATTTATTTAGGGACGCCTGGGTGGCTCAGTCATTAAGCACCTTCCTTCGGCTCAGGTCATAATC
>NW_027935581.1:0-221 GCF_054177405.1 Leptonychotes weddellii | reverse complement strand
GGCTAACCAATCCCCCCTACCCCCTCCCCTCTAAAACCCTGTTTGTTTCTCAGAGTCCATAGTCTCTCATGGTTCATCTCTCCCTCCAATTCCCCCCCACACTTTTCCCTTCCTTCTCCTAATGTGCTCCATGCTATTCCTTATGTTCCACAAATAAGTGAAACCATATAATTGACTTTCTCTGCTTGACTTACTTCACTTAGCATAATTGTTTTAAAAGT
>NW_027935580.1:0-221 GCF_054177405.1 Leptonychotes weddellii | reverse complement strand
CCCTCAGCCCCCAGCAGCGAGTTGGTGTTTCTGCCCCTGCCATGGTGGGAGTGGTGGGTGTGAGCAGCCCAGGAGCCCTGGGCAGCCTGGCGTCCTCGGGACAGAGGGAAGGGATGCGCCAGCCCACGTCCCAAGTCCCGAGAGGCACCCGGAGAAAGCCTCATTGGGTGTGGGGCGGTCACAGCCCTTAGTGGCCTCAGGTGGTGTGGGTTAGGTGTGCA
>NW_027935579.1:0-221 GCF_054177405.1 Leptonychotes weddellii | reverse complement strand
GGGCTCGATCCCAGGACCCTGGGATCATGACCTGAGCCGAAGGCAGACGCTTAACCGACTGAGCCACCCAGGCGCCCCTTGAATCCTTTTTCACTTATGATACTTGGCTGTATTGCTGCATGGTTTTCATAATTTAAATGTTCTGTGGTAAAACATACATAAAATTTACTATTGTAACCATTTTAAGTGTATAGTTTAGTAGCATTAAGTGCATTCCCCTC
>NW_027935578.1:0-221 GCF_054177405.1 Leptonychotes weddellii | reverse complement strand
ATGGGAGCTCAGTAAGTAGCTCTAAATGGGGTGATTGATTAGTTTTAAACACATAGGTGAAGAAGCTAGCTACTATCTTCACTATTTGGAAATTTTCTGGAAGACATGTAGTATTAAGGGTCATAATATGTCTGTCCATGACTAGGTGTTAAAAAGTTCTTCTCAAGCCCAAACAAACCATCCTCCTATTTCTTCCTGTCCTAGTCTTCTGCCCATTTTGC
>NW_027935577.1:0-221 GCF_054177405.1 Leptonychotes weddellii | reverse complement strand
GGAGCATGTGCCAGAGATGAAAAGGTCATTTTTTGGTCTTAACCAAACTTGGAGCAAGGGTTGGTAAAGGGTCATCAGATGGTAAATTTTTAAGCTAGTTGGGTCCCAAAGTCTCTGCCACAAGTATGCAAAGTAGCTGGAGAGCAGCTATAGGTATAAAGGAGTACATGTGGCTGTGTTCCAATAACACCTCATTTGGGAAAACAGGTAACAGGCCAGAT
>NW_027935576.1:0-221 GCF_054177405.1 Leptonychotes weddellii | reverse complement strand
ACGCTGGTTGCTTCCCCCAGTGTGGTTCACCCGTCACTGGTGGACACGAGCTGGTTTTAGGTGATATACAGATGAACCCTTTTACTTTGGGTTATGTGTTTATTTTCACATATATTAAAAAATATACAGCTAGCACATCAAATCCTCTGTGTCACATGATTTGTGCACCAGATGTATTCTTTTTTTTTTTTTTTTTTTTAAGATTTTATGTATTTATTTGA
>NW_027935575.1:0-221 GCF_054177405.1 Leptonychotes weddellii | reverse complement strand
GGAGTGAGGTAAGAAAGGAGGAAGGGAAATCAGAAAGCTGCTACCTGCCAGCAAGCCAGGTAAGAGATGATGGAGGTCTGAGGGAAGTGTTCCTAGGTATGCACAAAAACGAATGGATTCAAGTAGCATTTAGGATGGAACTGGAGGGTATTATGCTGAGCGAAGTAAGTCAATCAGAGAAAGACATGTATCATATGACCTCACTGATATGAGGAATTCTT
>NW_027935574.1:0-221 GCF_054177405.1 Leptonychotes weddellii | reverse complement strand
GGTCCTACAATCCAAAACTTTTAAGAATACAGTATCTTAGAAAGGGAAGGTTGGTTTGTTGTTTTTTTTTTTAACTGATAATGGTGAAACAATTTCCTTTAGCAATCTGTTTCAACTTAATAAATTGACAGTCATTAATTCTTTCAGGGCTAACTCCAGTTTTGTGAGAAGAAAATATCTTCCACATAAAACTACCAAATTGACATGAGTCCATACCACCA
>NW_027935573.1:0-1297 GCF_054177405.1 Leptonychotes weddellii | reverse complement strand
AGGATGGGTTAGCCTGGTGATGGGTATTGAGGAGGGTACATTCTGCATGGAGCACTGGGTGTTATGCACAAACAATGAATCATGGAACACTACATCTAAAACTAATGATGTAATGTATGGGGATTAACATAAGAAAAAAAAAAAAGATTCAGGACTGGGCAGACTGATATTATTCTGGAGGGAAAAGCAGATTGAAGCCAGTTATTCGGGTTATTAAACTGTTAAATAATGTTTGTATCTTCTAGACCACTGACAGCTGTTCTTTACTTGCCCCATCACTGTATCCATACCTTCTGTCTACCCCTTCCACCAATCTATACTGCCCTCTGCTACCACATTCACCTTCTTGAAGACTAATTTCTTTGTGACAGATGCTCACTCCAAAACCTTAATAGTTCCCCATAGTCTATTTAATGCCTCCATAATCTGTCCCAGTCTACCTTTCTAACATTAGATCCCACTTCTTCTCTATCAAATCCTTGCTCCTTCAAACTAGATACCCTAACCTCAATATACACTTTGCAATTTATCCTTCATTCTTTAACACTTACCGAGTACCTACTATGTGCCTGACATTATGTTAAACATTGAAAAAACAAATAGGAAAGAGACACCCCTCCTCCATCTTCTTGAAAAAGTTTAGAGTGTTACAGACAGACAGGCAAACAACTGATTACAGTCAGGAAAAGTGTTTGCCATAACTCATGCTGGTCAAAGTGCAGTGAAAACCAAGACAAAGTTTGAGTTTTCAGTATGGGTTTCTTTCTTTTGTTTTTGGTTTTGGTTTTTTTTGCCTGATATGCCTTCCATAATCCACAATTCCATCATCATATAACTATATCCCATAGCATTAAGTTCAAATGCCTCATAACCATGTGGATAGGTTTCTTCCCTTTTTGAGTGCCCTCTCCCAAAAATGTAGTGAAATTTTCTAATAAATTAACAAAGTTTTACTTTTTGTAAACACCTTGAATATCCATGCTTAGAAAAACAAGAGAAGCAGAAAACAAATTTGCTAAATCCTGCCAGTGATTACAGGGGGCCCAGTAGTTGCAGGCAGGACACTGTCTAAATTTACTACAAAACTTCTGATCTTTCTTCCCCTATATAGACTTAAGTACTATTAGGGTCTTTTACTGGGGCACAGATGGAATGGGAAGGGGGAAAGATAGCTTTCCCCCTGGTATGGAAGGAAGGTAAGGCAGGCAGGCAGGTAAGGCAGGCAGGCAGGCAGGTAAGGCAGGCAGGCAGGTAAGGCAGGCAGGCAGGCAAGGCAGGCAGGTAAGGCAGGCAGGTA